>NC_056735.1:840393552-840411052 GCF_019279795.1 Protopterus annectens
CTATCAGTAGGTGGCTACATCCATTTGTGTTTCTGACTTCATATTCCTGTCTAAGGGTATATTGCAGACTATCCTGTAACACCAGCAACATGCTCAGTGTATGACAACACTATTTCACATATGGGCCTGTGTTCCGGCCATTGTCCTCCACCTACATACCGGGCTTTGTTCATATGACATGCAGTAAGGGGTTGTTATGTAGTGGCCTGTGATTATGTCATGCTGCCATTCCTGCCATCATTCCAGTGCTGTTGTGGCCCCCGCATATATTGTAGGGTTGGGTCCTTTGATATGTGGGCTTCATCTGCACAAAATATGTGTGCCCTTCTGCAGTCCAGAGGTCAGTGTATGTAACAGTGTTATATACCCCTGTAAGTCAATCTATGGGGGGTATGCACCATAAATAACCTCGGCTGTTACAACATGTGGGGGATATCAGCAGTAAGCTGCCTTAAGGTATATGGCTGTAAATTACCATACATTTCATCTTGGGAACATTGCTGGCCTACTGCTTACTGCCATACAGACTGTTCTGTTTGTCAGTGTGATTGTGATGTTTTCAGTTATGCATTGTTATGCAACAGATACATCCCATTGTGTCAGCTTAAATCTTTTCCCCCTAGGGAATGCATACAGAGTGTAGTTAGAGGCTGATGGATGACACATCTGCATTACTTACTGTTGTTTGATTGTTATCCTGAGGCCCAGTCTGTCTTTACTGCTGTACTACTAGCAGGTCTTGGCCTGGACAGCAACATATGTTATGCTTTCAGATTACTGTATTAAATGATCTGCTTAAGAGTTGCATTAATCTGTTTGTATGTATTTCAAAGTCTAAACAACTATATAACATGGCATATACAACTGTAATAGTACACAAAACTTTTTTATGTATGCAGACCTGTGTGTGGTGTCATATCCTTTGACTTCTTTGTAGGTATATGTTTCAGGCAGCAATTGTCCTTTATATGGGTGACTCATACACTGTCCATTTGATAAGGTGGCAACTGTAGGAATACTGGCTGTTCAGTATGGTGTGCAAACTCTAAATATGTAACTTCCTATACATATCTCCGTGTGTGTATGTGTAGTTACACACACACACACACACACACACACACACACACACACACACACACACACACACACACACACACACACACACACATATATATATATATATATATATATATATATATATATATATATATGTATATACATGTGTGTGTGTATCTGCATATAAAAAAAAATATATATATATATATATATATATATATATATATATGTGTGTGTGTGTGTGTGTGTGTGTGTGTGTGTGTGTGTGTGTGTGTGTGTGTGTGTGCATATATGTATCTTTGGAATGTTTATTGCTTCCACATTGTACATTCCCTATGGTAGCCAGAGTGTACTGCATGATATGTTATTGATACCATCCTGACATCATACAGGTGGGATGGATTACTGTTAACGTCTTGCGCCCATATTGTGTCGGGTCCTGGGTATGGGACTTGCAACAGTTGGTATTATATTGCAGGGCAGATCTGTTTTGCTGTGGGGGAGGGGTGATATCAAAACTTACAAAATGTATTTAGTTTGGTACCCCTCACCACCATTACTGTGCCTTTGATCATATATGTATTTGTTGTGTTCTCGTTTATATCTATAGATATATATCTGTATATACATACACACGCATATATATATATATATATATATATATATATATACTTGCATATATATATGTATATATATTGCTATATTGGTATACATCACTGTATCTTCACAGCCCCAAAGGTGGCTGTGATGGGGGCTAAGTAGGAGGGCCAGGCCAACCCTCTAGTTGCGACATGCAGCCTTCAAGCTGGAGTAGCAGATCTCCAAACTCCCTGCAGAGCTCGCTACACACCACACCCCGGACCTGGCGATGGGTGACAGTATCCTGTCTATGCCCGCTCCCAGTGGGGGTGAGCCCCATCCCAGGAGGGGGTTTCGCCCAAAGGTGGTGCAGGACCAGCGGATGAAGAGGTCAAGGGGTGGGCCCTAGACATGCTGGTGCCCGGTGCCATGCCCGGATGAGGTGGGACAGATGGGCCCACTGGGACCGGCCTTCCCAAACATGCTATGGTGTTTCAATTTTACAACATATGTGGGTTAGTAATAGCCAACACATTCCAGGATTAGGTATAACAGCATGCATAGATATTCCCATTAACCCAAAACACCAGATATGGAACAGTTGCGCAGCAAACATAACACGTGCATATATGGAACCACAGTGGCCATTAAAATAGCATGCAGGTACATTTATGGTAGCATGCCACCAATGTGGGAGTATTTCAACATGGCACATGCAAAGAAACAAATTTAAGTATTTATAAAACAATAGGACATATGTCCTCATAGCAAGAGGTTCTCCCGTTCGATTCTCGGCTGGAGTGCGGGGTGTTTCTTCTGTGTGGAGTCTGCATGTCCTCTCCGCGGTTGGGTGGGCATTTGAAAGACATGCGTAAATAGGCGTGCCTTCATTGAAGGTTGAACGTCGAGCTGGCACGTCGCGTTCACCAAACTCTACTGCCAATCATTAGCGGACCGGAGTTCCGCTGTGGCGACCCCTAAAAGCCGATAGACAACAACATCAAACAATAGGACATATGTCCCAGCAGTAGATTTAATGGAGCACATACCGACTGAGTTGTGTATTTAGTTTATTGTTACAGATATGGTGGCGGGGGGGGGGGGGATGTCAATTAACAACTAGTATATTCCTGTAGTTCTCATTACTTTCCTAGTCAGTGCTGTGATCTGTACCTTATAGGTATTAGTACACTACCCTATGGCCTTAGTTGGACAGTGGTATGGATGTAGACAGCTATAAACATGAACTGAGTTTTACCTGCAGTATACACCTCTTACCTGGTATACCTGTGGAGTATTGTTTGTTAACACTACCTGTTTCTACACATATTCCCAGATTCCAGGTTGATGTTATGCACATACTTATCCATCTCTTATTGCACACATTCTGGGCATGTCTTGACCACATGCAGGTGAACCGGGACATATTTTGACTATTGCCCTCTTATACCTTTGGTGAGTTGTACAATGACAGGTTTATTTTCATTGACATTTACCAAATATGTAGAGGCCTGACAGTCAGTTATATAACATGAAATGCTGCCTACATGTCAGAGATTAGCACACTGATATGTCAGGGGGACAGGGTAACAGCTGGCAGATATTGGACGATTAACTGGATATGCAGGACAATTCTGTACACTTGTGGGGTATGATTCTGCATACAGCTTACTACCACTCCCAGGATTCGAACCATTACTGTGTCTGCTAAAAATAAAACAGTGGCCATCACAGTTGAGTGTGCTATATAGATATTGCTGTATATCTCTTCTCTGATTTCTGTCTATAAGTCTCCTGTGTCTTTACAATCTGACCTTGTAATTACAATACTCTTTTATACAGAATTTCCTAGACAGTTTTATTATGTAGCACAGTGTGGGTGACAGTGATGAGTAATATCTTATTATTCAGAGCAACGGCAACACTAACAATGCCATGCAATACCAGACCAAACAGTACCAGTACAGGATATCACTCTTTTATTTCTAGGTACAGTTTTTGCATCTGACAGACCTGTGGTGCCAATGTTTGTTAGCACTACCTGAATGTTGCCACACATATTACCAGATTCTACATTAGTATTATGCACGTACATCTCACTCTGTTACTGCAAACACTCTGGTCACAGCTTCACAACATGGGGGTAGAGATGGGACATACTTGGCTTATTACTCTCATAACATTTTGGGGAGTTGCTAGAGTGACAGGTTTGTTCTTATAGATGTCTGACAATCAGTTGTATTTCTTATTTGCTGTCTAAACGTCTGGGATCTTCCCACTGATTTGCCAGGGAGACAGGGTGACAGGCAGCAGATATGGGATAATTAACTAGACATTCTGGACATATCTGTACAGTTGTGGGGTATATTTCTGCATACAGCCTACTACCACTCCCAGGATTTGAACCATGGATGTGTGTGCTGAAAATACAACAGTTCACATCTCAGTTGAGTGTGCTATTTGGATTATGTTGTCTATCTTTTCACTGTTTTCTAAGTCTCTCTTATTTGTACTATATGACCTCTTGTGATTACAACAGTCATATACAGACATTCCTACACATTTTATGTAACACCATGTGGCTAACAGTGCTTAATACAACAGTACTATTAAGTGATTGCAACTCTACATTACCATATGATACCAGAGTAAACACATGCAGTCCAACAGTTAGACCTTTATTGTCAGACTATTATGCTTTTATTTACATACAACCTATATGAGACTCTTTCTGTCATATTCTCTGGTGTATGCAGCACATGCCTTAAACAATACAGGTTTTATATGGGTGATTAACTTACTACTACCTTTAGATTTATTTCCTATGACAGTACATGCAAGAGTATTATTAACCTGCTTCGCGTCACAACCTCTGCAATCTACAGGCATGAGCTTCCTGGTTCGCAGCCCACTCATCTGCCACTGTGAAAGACATAAGAGGAATATTTAGCCATACCTATCCATAATATACATGAGCTGGCAATTATTAAACAGGTAGTGGACTGTTACTTATACATGGCTGGGACATCCCCCGTCCTCATAGCCTCTTGGATCCACTCATCCAAGAGATCACTCTTTATCCGCTTCAGGTCAGCATAGTGATGACTGACCTGCTCACCAGTTTGAGGTATGCCAGTGGCACTCATGAGGTCATGAGCAAGACAGTCCCAGGCTTCTGCTTTGTATTGGGAACCCTGGTACTGGCCCTGAAGCAGTCTCTGGTCATGGTCTTTAACAAAGAGTCTTGCCATGACTTTGGACTCCTGGATGCCCCAGCGCTCCACCCAAAAGCACACTCCCTCTCCCATACCAGTCATAGTGCCTACAGGAGGAAGCTGCAACCAGTTTTGAGATGTATCCCCACCTATTGGGTTTAAATAGGGCTGATTTCCCACACTTTGCCATGATTGGATGGTTATGAAAATGCTAAGCTATGGGCATACCTGCTTACCTGAGGTTGGCATTGCTTAAAGGGGTATACCAATGGGCAAACCGATTTAGCTGGCCTACACATTATATACACCTACTAAGATGGGCTGTGCAATGCTTAGAGTTGCTTAATTTTTAATTTACATACTATTTGCTGTTTGGCATTGATTTATTATTCATTACATGTTATATATTTATTCGGTATCCATGATTCATGTGTACGTACACTGTATGTGGTCCTTGTGTTTATTAGGGGATTTCAACACTTTATTACAATGGCACCTTACATTTGGGCTTAATACAGTACTCCAGTTCACATATTTATGTTATGTAGTAGGTTATACAACATACAACTGTATATAGATTTCTTTCACATGTTAAGTTTCATTTTCCTATAGTGAGGATCTGTTTGGTGATACCTCAGTCATATGTACTGTTGTGATGGCTTAGTGGTTAACTACTGTGATTATAGTGTTCAGGGTCCTGGGTTCCGGATGTGAAAGGCTGTTTGTTTTGTTTTTTGGCCAGAACAGCAGCTATTGCATACAGAGTGACTAAGGCACTTTTAAGCAATTGTAAGTGGGTTTGCATGAAGGTAAGCAATGCCAAGTTCTGGTTAAATATGCTTACAGAAAGTTAGTTTCAATATTACTTAACCTATGTGTGCACTGCTTACCCCCATGCAAATGGGCTTAAATGTGCTTACTACTGCTTAAATATGCTTACTCTTGCTTAATAGTGCTTACACCCACTTACCCCTGCACTAATTTAGACAGTAAGGTAAAATGGTTCTTGGAAAGGTGGTGGATTTGGACACTCTGGACACACTTGGACCTCTAAAGGTCCCATAACCATACCAGAGAATGTAGGGCCCTGTCAATCACTGACACAAAGGTTAAAACAGCCCTATCCAAAGCCAAAAACACAGCTTCAATGGGACCGGATGATGTCCCAGGCTGTGTCTTACAAGAGCTCCAAAATGAACTAACCGCTCACCTAAACACACTGTTCAAACTCAGCCTCTCTACAGGCTACATACCCACTGAGTGGTGCACAGCAACAGTTATCCCGCTCTACAAAGGTGGAGCCATAACGGACCCCGGGAACTATCGCCCTATAAGCCTGACTAGCCTGGTCTGCAAGGCTATGGAACGCATCATCATGTAACTCATTAACAGAGACACTGGGAACCTCAAAATCTTGGCCCCTACCCGGTTTTGCTTTGTTAAGGGCAGATCATGCCTCCTAAACCTGGTGGACTTCTTTGAGATGGTTACCAAGGCATTAAACGAGGGAAAGGAGTTCCACACAGCCTACCTAGACCTCGCAAAGGCTTTCAACACCATTCCCCATTCTAGTATTATAGACAAGCTCACCAGCTTGAACATACACCCCTACATCATGAGATGGGTTGCCAACTGGCTCATGGATAGAACCCACATGGTGAGAGCTGCAGGCTCTACATCCAACTCTAAACCGGTTACAAGTGGCATCCCCCAGGCTCAGTCCTAGGACCCCTCCTGTTCGGTATATACTTCTCAGAGGTACAGGCAAGCATAGGAGGACTACAGCTGACCAAGTTTGCAGATGAATGCAAACTAGTGGCCATAATTGATTCTTCGGCTGATACAGATACCCTCCAGATGGGTCTCACTGAAACAGATACTTGGTGTCAAAATCATGGCCTCAAGCTAAATGCCAAAAAGTGCATAGTCATCCCCTTTGGAAAAAACAAAGTACCCGCGAACTACCACATAGGTAATAGTCCCCTAAATACAGAGAATGTAATAAGGGATCTGGGGACCCAAGTAGATAGCAATCTCTGCTTTGAAAATCATATTGCCAAGGTGGTTAGAAAATCCTTCTATGTGGCCCACCTAATCACAAAAGAGTTCGCATCTAGAACAAAAGAGGTTATTGTGCCTCTCTACTCATCACTCATTAGACCCATCATAGAATACAATGCCCCATTTGGGATGTACCTTACAAGATACCTGCAACAGTTGGAAAGACCACAAAAGTACCTCAACAAGAGGATTACTGGCCTCAAACAGATGCCCTATGCAGCCCGACTCAAGAAACTCCAGCTGTACTCGGTTGCATACCGCTTACTCAGAGGTGGTCTCTACCTGACATACAAGGCCATGTCCGACCAAGAATTAATGGACATGCTCCACCTAAAAAAAAGTAAATCCCTGAGAACCACACACTGTAGAGATATAAACCTTACCACAACAATAAATAGGACATGCTGGAGGGATAGAGTCCTATCCCAGAGACTCCTCATGCTTTGGAACAGGATTCCAATATACATCAGGCAGAGCCCCTCACTAACACACTTCAAGAGAAACGTTGACGGGTGGATGGGAAACAGAAAATGTACCCTGGGGATCACTGCAGTGGCTCTGCTGGACAGTGGTGCAGGGAACTAATGGCTCTGCTGAACAGAGGCACAGGGAGCTAATCTAAGGGAGTGGTGAAAGCCAACACATTCTGGCTAGGCTTATAAATGCCCATGGACAGATAGCCTAGTACTTACCTATGAACCTATGAACCTATTACACATTGTACCTTCGATTTGTATCCCTGATTCTTGCCTACATATACTGTATGGGACACTTGTGATTATCTGTGGATGTTACAACATTATGACAGACACCTCACATCTGCATTTAATGCAGTACTCCAGTTCACAAATATAAGTAATTTAGTAGGATATGCAACAAAAAATATTGTTCATAAAGTGATTTGACATGGAAAATGGAATGTACTGGAGTGAGACTCGAACCAGGAAAGACTGCTCATCAGGTGAGTGCTCTGCCCACTACACTATTGCAGTCCTGTTTCATCTGCATATATCTTGATTTTTATCCTCTTGTGCCATTTAAGCTGCAATAAACATTGCTAAGCAATGGGCAAACCCATGCACCTATGGTTAAATTTTATCTGTTTGATAAAAAAATTACTTGTTTATATTTTATATTTTAACTATTGCTTTTATAAACTTGTGGGGATGTTGCTGGGGGTATGCAAACACCTATGAGTGGTCTTGCTCATTCTTATTACTAACCTGCTGTTCTTGCTTGCATAGGTATGTATATTCTGAGAGCTCTGCTCTTAGATACACCCCCTGCACTCATACATCCTCCATGTCTGTTTAGGAGCTCAGGCATCGAGCCTTCATTAATATGCCTGGCGCGCTGCAGTGTTGCTCCTAAACTGCCGCTTCCGTGCCGGACTAAGCTAGTCCTGCACAAAAGAATAGTGAATCTGGGGGAATGTCTGACCCTGAGCTTACCCAGTTGTACTTGTAAGCAAATAACAAATACAGCAATATTGCTGAATAGTGCTTCTATGGACATAAAGTACATTACAAAATGAAACAGTGATTTTAGTTTTGATTATAACTGTTCATTTGTTGCCAATTGGAAAAAACTCTGCCAAATTACCTTCAACTGAAATATAGGTCTCCTGCTTTGCTTGGCCATTATACAACTTATCCTCTGGTTGTAATAAGGACATTTGTTATCCAGTGTGTACATAATCTTGAAACAACAACATATTTGCTACCTGTGCTCTATGGAAAGCATTCTGTGATCAGTGTTCAGTGTTTTTAATCCTGAAGAATATAGACAAAATAAACTAGAATGATGCAGTACATCTTTATAATAAAATCAGGGAAAATGTGTATAAGCAGGGTGACTCGGAAGAGACAAATCAAGACTCTTTGATGTACTTTATATTTTCATAGCTGCATATAGGTGACACAGTGGTGAAACAATTAAAATTTCTTGTCTAGGTGCCCTCAGCATGCAGTTTTCACAGCAGCCCATTATTAACATGGGTTTTAAGCAGTTGCTTCAGTTTGCTCCCACACATTAACAGTCCTCCAGATTGCTAGTAGGTATCTGCACCATACATAACTGAGTCTGCATTCTGCAGTATGCTAACATGTTTCCTGGCGTTGGCTTCTCTGCCTTATACTCCCTGAATGCCATTTTAGTCTTTGGGTCTCCTTGACTCTGAAATAGCTAAATTAGGTACCTGAAGAGTGAATGAGTGAAAGAATAACTGAATTAATGAACAACAGAATGAATTAATAAATTTTCAAGTCCAGGTTTAATTTAATGCTTACTTACATAAGCAATTTTGCAAGTAAAATAAACAGATAAATTAATTGAAAATACAGTAGACCCATTCTTTGTGAGCAAAAACAAATACTATATTAAAATACAGT
This sequence comes from Protopterus annectens, assembly GCF_019279795.1. NCBI lineage: Eukaryota > Metazoa > Chordata > Ceratodontiformes > Protopteridae > Protopterus > Protopterus annectens. The sequence goes on from NC_056735.1 coordinate 840,402,854, forward strand.
GTATACAAATATAATAAGTTTCAGGTGTAAAGGCAGTAGAGCAACAGCAGTCAAAAAACTTTATTCTAAGTTAATTATTCAATGAAAAGCAGTCAGAATAAAGCAGTCTCTTTTTTTTAATAAACAGATAAATTAACTAATTATTGTCCTTAAGCATCAAGCCGATATTTAAGGCGGTATTCATAGTCATTATGCAATTATGTAAAGGACTTTGATATTTAAGGCGGTATTCATAGTCATTATGCAACCATGTAAAGGACTCTGATATTTCAGGCGGTATTCATAGTCATTATGCAAACATGTAAAGGACTTTGATATTTAAGGCGGTATTCATAGTCATTGTGCAAACATGTAAAAGCCATCTGCACTGTCAGTAAATAGGGGCAACAAAGGTACAACGCATAGAATCCACTTATGCTAATGGGTGATCGTCATAAATGAGCATAAGAAAAATGAACGAATAGTGAAATGCAAATGAGAAATGTAAAATGGCATATGCTAATGAGGGTTCTCCCACCTACTTGTGATTTATTGTCAAAGTTTCTATCTTTTCTGCACTATCCACAGATTTGTTATAAAAGCCAGAGTGATACCTGACAGTATATCACCAATGTCTTTGCCCAGCATCCTGGCAATGCATGATTCCCATGTCTGTCAAACTAGCTCATTATATCACTGGATTTTAGAATGTCCATTGGTCAGCTTATTGGTAAGTGGAATGTTTTATTTATTTTATATACGCAGTTATTCATGGTAAATGCATTGCTGAATAGTAACCCACTTTTTCATTGTTTTATCTACTCCCCATTTCTCTCATTTTTTTCTTTCAGGTGATGCTAGATATCTACTACAGTCATGGTTCATAACACCCATGAGAAATCCAAGTGGAACTGCTGAAGACAACTACAATGCAGCCCTGTCCCACACAAATATTGTCACTGACAGTGTCAGCCTCTTGAAGAGTAATTTTAGGTGCCTGGGTGAGTCTGGTGATGCCCTTCAGTATGACCCCTCTACTGTATACAGAATGTTTACTGTGTGTTGCATTCTGCACAAAAGGATCATGTGCCAGTCTGGGGGCAAACTGACCCATGCTGTTACTGCAGCTCCTAGTTCCAGTCCTCCTATGAGTAATGGTGACCAGCCAGCAGCAGTAGTAAGATAACCCATATGGTAAGCTCGTACATGATGTATGGCTGTCCAGGGAAAGAAGCAGTGTCTAGTGTAGAACAATGGACAATTACATTCAGATTAGTGTTTCCCTTCTTATAAAAAAAAACACATAGATGCATGCAATGATATCTGTGGGCTATGTTGTGTGCTTCTCATGTTTAAAGAATTTGTTTTTTTTTGTCAGAACAGGTACTATTATTATTGTTTATAAAAGTCATGTGCTCACTGGCTCTTGTTCAGTGATGTCATAAGGCATTACATAAGGAATAATCACATTTTTAACTATTTTGCTCAATACATTCTAGTGAGGTGGTCTACCTAAATATGCATGTACTAATTGCCCTGAAGTGGTACAGATAATAAAAAGTATTACTTCAGTACTTAACATGAGTTTGTACCTAGCAAGTGAATGAAAGTGTCTCATATTAATTTTTTATATTACGCAATGTTTCTTCAATTTGAATTATGATGTTTGTTAAGGTACTGCACATCATTTGTGCAGTGGTGAGGGTGAAGTGACAGCAGGGTTTATTCATAAGGCAGGATATTCACATTTTCTTAATTTTCTAATCAATGTTACCATGAATAGTTCTGTACTACTCCTTTTAAGTTGTAGGTAATTGCCAGCTGTAGCAATAATAATGCATAGAGCATTAATGGTGTTAATTTCCCATGAGATTTTAAGCAGTAACCTTACAGGAATTAAATGCATACAGTTGAAATTTGTCCTAAGCCCCCTTCAGCTTTTTTTTTTTATTTAATAATTTAAACCCTTTTGAATTAAAGATTGATATGTGTGTATGTGTGAAGGACAAATTATAAGCAAAATAAATGCCACTCTTGAATCACAGCAGGTCAAGGTTAAATGCATCATACACGTCTCCTAAAGACAGGGTAGTTGATGGTGAAAAGTGATTTTGAAGAGGGGCTGTCTTGAGAGCTGGCTGGTGAATTGGTCTGATGTTGTGATCTACTTGATGGAGTTGATCCTGTAGACAGTGATCTGATAGGTCTGTGACTGGGACTTTGAAAGTTTCTGCTAGGTGTAGATGAACACTGACAAGACCTGCATGAAATCTGATGTGCTTGTTCCCTCCACCAATTCTGGTACTTTATTGAAAAGCACTTGAAGTCTGATGTTATCTGCCCCTGTGTGTCTGGACATTAACCCTTCTCTTCCCCTTCCAAGACTGACTCCTACTTGAACCCAGTAAGTCCTAACTAGTGTATGAATGGAGGCAGCCACTGATGCTTGGTGTGTCACCTTACTACACATCAGTGTGATCACGGCATTATCCCTAGTCTCTGCCATTTCCATGTAATGCTGGAAATGCTCACATATACTCTGACCATTTTCAGTTAACTCTCTGTAGCAGTGCTTTGAGCCCTAACAATGTCATGGCACATGGAAAGCCAATGCTTTAAATATTTCCTAGGATAGTTGTGACAAATTTCTGGGCCTGGAACCAATTTTAAAGGTGTCACTGTGGATAATCTTACCTCTGAATTTCTGCCATCATCCTGAAAGTGTTAATCTGGGTTTGGCTATACTGGTATAAAAATGCATGTTTTCTTCCTATACAAATGTGAGTGTAATGTCAGAAAGTGCTTGACCTTTGTGATGTATTGCCACTTCCTGCAGAATTACTAATATCTTGTGAGGTATGAGATCCTGCTACTAAACTTGGACACTGTATGCCACTTTCCTCAGACTGGCTTATAAATATATCTTTCTCCGTCCATTCTACTGCTGATATTCTCCACATTTATTGCTATAAGGGGATTGTTTGCTTCTGCTTCTGACCCCATAAAAATGTTTTGAAAAAATTACCAATAAAGAAGTAGCAGACACTATTGTATGCAGAGTAAGGAGGTTTGGGGGACACTAGCCATGAACCCTGCCTTCTTTGTTATTCTGTGCAAAACTGGAGGTTCCCCCTGTTAATAGTAATTGTCATATGTTTAATGCAATCATTCCATGTCAGCATTAATTTCTCTATATAAATATAAGCTGCTGTTTTAAATCAATCTTCCTGAGCTGACATTTGTAGCTGCTGTAGAAGTTGGGAATAGTTGGTTTCCACTCCACCATCCAGTCTGATCACCTTCTGTGTCACAGTTAAACCCACGAATGGAAAGGAAGTATTCCTTATCTGTTGTTAACTTCTCAGCTTGTTTGGGCCCCCTTTTCCGGAAAGACATTCACCATATGCCTTAAGTGCAGCCATGATGATCCAATCTTCCTCATAGCTAAAGTTATTGTTTTACTTCATTGATCTCTGGTTTTGCATCGTTACTATAACTAAGCCAATATTCCACAGTCCTACACAAAAACGTTTAATATAATTATCAGTCAAACAGCACAACAATAAAAGCCTGCTGTTGTTGTCATAAAAAAATTACCTGATACAAAATCCTTAATTAGATTTGAATGCAGAGTGTCAGTCCAGTCAAGTAAGGTTGTGTTGAACTGCTTGCACTATCATGAAGGTGCTCACAATAGCAAGGCAAAAGTAATTAGTTAAACAGATCCATCCACCCATCCCCACCACTATCTTGTATTCATAATACTCTCATTTTTTCATTCACCAGTGATGATCAGACATCTCCCAGTAAGGACACATACATGTTGAGCCAAGAAAACATCCTCAACACTTCAGTACTTCACAATTAAATCACAGCATTTCTACCATGTGTGCAAATTCACTAAATGATACCAAAATAAATTACTTCCTCAGAAATGTATATGCATTCCACTGCTGCTGTAATACATTTCCACTTGCAAATGAAAATTTTTATAGTATTCATTAAGCCATTGTAATATATTCATCATGTCAGTAAATCAAACAATTCTTTAAGTAAATAATCCTACATTGTTTTGAACTATTTCATATTAATTTGTAATATTTCAATTATTTTTGGTTACTTTAAAAAGTCCATGGTTTTCTAAGCTACTTGCAGCCTAACTGTAGTAATCATAAGTTAATTTGGTGGTGTTAAATTTATTCGTGTAAATTCATGGTTATTTATGCATTTTCTATGAAAACGTTGCCCTTTTACACTTATCTCTATGAATCACAGTAATGCATTAACATGTAAGGCAACTTATCCATGCAACTAAGTCTTGGCTGGTCACGAGCACAGCCTCAGGTTAATGGGAACATGCTGGAGATAGTGATAGAGTCTATAGCAGCCCACCACTATCCACAGAACATGTGGATAACCTCAGGTATTCTCTAAGCTGACAATGTTTGAAAAGCAAACTGGAGTCCAAGGCTTCTGAGTTTGCACAACCATGAAATATAACCCCCTACCCATCTAACATCATCTGGTACACCATATCACCTCAAAGCACTCAACATTTACTAAACGTTGGTGATGACACATCCAGAAATATTTATTTATGCAAAAGCCCCCCATCAAGAAAAAAAACATTAATACAGATGTTATACTGCATGATGTATGGGTGTAACACTCCAAAAAGTTAGCAAAAGCAAGGCACATCATCAGTACCAGTTGTAAGTAAGACACAAACTGATGATTTCATGAATGACTATTAACTACCATGTAAATGAAATTTGAATATAGTCCTTTAAATGCCTCTGGAAGACAAGGCATTTTTGAATAAACCAAATTTGCCTGTAATAACAGTACCAGGTCTAATGCCCCTGCTGGTTAACTGAGTTTGATTAGGATGAGGTCACACCCTAGAGTAAGTGGTTTCCATCCTGTGAAAGTACAGTTGTGTAAAATCCTACCATAATGGTAGATGTTTTTGCCTTCACTGCTACAGTACTCTAAACTATATGGGGATTTCTTGCTGCAAAAGCCTGATGTCTGGTCAGTCTTCCAAAGACTTCTGAATTTAAAATGTATGCCAAATGTCACCATATGCTCCCTGCATAATGTAGGGCATACATGTAACCTTCAGGTGTACCAAAACCAGAACTGATTGCCTCAGAAGGAACACCAGTCCAAAGAACCTAAGAGATACTGTGTACATCCAGGAAGGCGAAGAACTAGGGGATGGAGGGAGGGAAAGAATATTACAGCAGTGAAGGCAAGGACATCTACCGTTATGGTAAGATTTTACACAGCTGTACTATGGCCTTACATTCACTGATGCAGTATTCTTAATTATATAGAAGACTGCCAAAGCTCAAGAGGAAACTTGGGAGGAGGAAGAGGCAGAAGAGTGCGCTGAAAACCATGAGGAACTGAACTAGCAAAACCATCCCTAGCTCTGGAGATACCCTCCGACTTGTAGAGCTGGTAAAGTTATGCATAGAAGTCCAGGTGGCTACTTTTGACAAAAGCACCAGAAGAAACCACAGCTCTAGTAAAATGAGTCTTAATTGAAAAAGGAAGGCTCTTGCCATGAAAAGTGTAACAAAAGGAAATAGCCTTAGAAATCCAAGAAATAGTTTGCTTGGATGCAGCAAGCCCCAAAGATATAGGATGAAAAGAAACAAATAACTGATCAGATTTTCTATTAGCCTTGGTCATATCCAAATAAACTCTAAGTTGCCTGTGCATGTCCAAAGTATGTAGCAACCTCTCACTGTCAATTTGTGGAGAGGGGAAAAAAGTAGTCAGATTAATGGACTGATTAAGTGATAGCTCATTAACCACTTTAGCATAAAAGAAGGGTTAGTGTGAAAGGACACTCTGTCCTCATGAAAAATAAAAAAAAAGGAGGACACTCCATAAGGGCCTGCAACTCAGACACCATCTGGCAGAAGTAAGTGCTAACAAAAGAACAGTCTTCCAGGAACAATCTTGCAAGGAAGCTGAAGCAGCAGGATCAAAAGGAGCCTGAGTGAACTTCTTCAAAACAAAATTAAGATCCCAGGGAGGAGGAACAGGCTTCCTGGGAGGTTTAATTTTAAGGACACCTTTAAGAAGTTGTTTCACCTCAAATCTAGCAGCTAAAGGAGGAGAAAAAGGCAACAAGCAAAGATAGCTGATAAGTGGGCCTTAATAGAAGAATAGGCCAAACCAGAATTGAGCAACTCACATAAATAAGAGATAACGAAGGGAGCATCCACAGTACATGGGTCCAGGTTACAAGAGAGATACCAAAAAGAAAACCTCTTCCATTTGGATAAGTAGGATTTCCTAGTCATATGTTTTCTGGCCTACTGCAGGACTTGTAGCACATCCTCAGGAAAAAAAAGTGTCTATGAGAAATCAAAATCTTATCACCCACAGTGTCAGCTGAAGCGTGGACAGGTGTGGATGGATAAGAGATCCCTTATCTTGTGTGACTGGATCTACCCTGTGAGGTAATTTGTGATGATTGCCCCTGGCTAGATGCAGAAGAAGAGGGAATCAATGCTGTTGCAGCCAAAAGGGTGTCACCAACAACATGTTGGGAGCATCCTATTGAATTCTGAACAGGACTTTTGGAAAATCAGAAATAAGTTGACAGGCCTGACAAAGAAGAGCCAACACATACCTAGACATATGGGTCTGATAATTAATAGCCCTAAAAGCTAGGGTAGCAGAAGTGTAACTCCGTTTGACCAGCCTGTCCATCATTCTGCTGTCCTTGTCAGAAAGCAATAACTTGGGTGAAGGAAGCAATTGAGATGGCTTATCAGAGGCTACATACACCACCAAAGGGTCAGCAGCAGGACATTTATATAGAAAATAACAATCCTCAGACACCCTATAAAACCTATCAGGTTTCTTGGGTGCAGGGGGGGGGAGAATAAGGTGCCTGAGAGGCCTTTGAGAAAGCATCCAGTAAAGCAACCAATGCAGGAGGAATAGCTGCAGGTTTAGGAGAGTCCAACTGCAACAACTCATAATACCTTTTGCGGATATCAGACATCTGAGTACAATCCCAGTTAAAAAATCTATCATCCTAGACAGTGTGTCCTCCAAATTTCCTACAAAGGAATATCAGAATCAATAGATTCCTCCTGTTCTGACCCATAGACAAAAGGAGAAGGAATTTAAGTAGAATAAGTTAGGGATTCATCAGCAGAATTCAACTCATCCTAAGAAGAATCCTGGCCTCAAGGCCTTTTAAGGACCGGGACCAGGTCTGGGAAGGAGCAGGAACTGAAAGTCCATGAGGAGGCTTTAAGGACATTAAAGCAGAAAATAGCCCCTGAGTAAAACCCTGCCACTCACTTTGTGGATCCATAGGAACAGAAGAAACATGTTTAGTTTTTTGTTTCTTTTTTAAGGGGACTTCCTGAGAAGGCTCAGATCCAGGACAACACTCGAGAACCATAGCAGGAACTTCTTCCCCAAATAAAAACTGAGGAACTCACCTAAGCCCCTCAGAAAAATCAACCATGGTACCCTCTGAATGTCTGAGATGGATGCCTGCAAAACCTCTTTGGACATGCTACCAGTATGATCCTCACTAGTCTCCAACACGGTCATGGCAGAGGAATCTGACAACACAGCTGTGTGAGCCTCTGGGTTCATAGCAACCTCAGGAAAAACACCTGGTAGAGGATGGACAGCAAAAGATTCTGGTCGTACCTTTTTCACCTTCTTCTTCCCTAATGGCTGACCCTCAGGACAGGAGATTCCTTCTATAGTAGCTTTAGCAAGTAGCTTAAGATGCTGAATCTCAAGATACAAGGAAGAAAGTCTACTGAGAAGGGTTTTGGAACAAACACCTGACAACTAGACCAAGATATATGGTCATGAGAAGCATCTAAGCAAAAAAGACACTTAACATGGCAGTCTCTATAGGGAATATGTCTCCCACACTGGCATTTATCCTTCCTGGATAACATTAACTCCAAGGAACACAAAAAAAAAACAAAAAAAAAAAAACAAGAAAAAACAAAATCCCCAGTGGGGCATTTAACTTGCAAAAACCAAACAGGCATAGGAAATCACTAGAGAACGTAAATGCATTCAGCTAGCAGAAAATGGATGCAGGTAAATAGACCAACAGTGTAAAAGATATGCTCAGACTGGTAGCAAAGAAGTTCTGTTTTTGCTATGCCTGAACATCACCTTTATACCCTATGCTACACAGGGAGCATATGGTGATGT
>NC_056735.1:840416052-840496052 GCF_019279795.1 Protopterus annectens
CACACAGGTGGATTATATCCTATTTAGGAGGGCCAGTGTCAAGGAGATTGGAGACTGTAAAGTGGTGACAGGAGAAAGTGTAGATAGGCAGCATAGAATGGTGGTCTGTAGGATGATGTTGGTGATCAAGAAGAGGAGGAGGAGGAGTGTGAGAGCAGTGCCAAGGATTAAATGGTGGAAGTTGAAAGGCCGCTACATAACAACCCCTGACTGCATGTCATATGGACAAAGACTGGTATGTAGGTGGAGGACGGAGGTCGGAACACATGCCCATATGTGAAATAGTGTTGTCATACACTAAGCAAGTTGCTGGTGTTACAGGAAAGTCTGCAACATGCCCTTAGTCAGGAATATAAAGTCAAAAACACAAATGGGTATAGCCATGTATAGATAGCACTCAACACACACACAGCCAGTGATATATCTGACACAACACCTGTGTGGTGGACAGACAAAACATAACAGGCACACCTCTGACAATCAAGTGGATAGGCCCACAGTTGAGAGCTATGCAGACAGACTGTATTCCATGTTAAACTAGTATGTACATACAAACCCTGTAACACTGGTGCTATACAATGCATGCAACAACACTACTCACATTCTGTCTGTAGTTCTGGAACCTCATACAAATATTTAGCTGGCCTGAGTGTGCAAGTTCTCTTTTAAGAGGTATTGCTACCTGCTTTCTGTAACACTGCTGCCCACACAAGAAGGATGTCCACCATACAGGAAAGGTAAAGAGACCATGCTCACATGATGTAGTGGTTTATAGTAGTGGGTTGTCATAACAGTGGTAATTGGAAGTACTACATAGCATGCTTCATGCAGGTAGCAAGTAGAGGACACTGATTGGTTTAGAGGCCATCACCTGATTATGTGCATCACCTACAACAACCATGTTGCAATCTATTCCAAGCAGCTCAATCCATTTACTGGAGAAAGAGAGAGTGAGAAAGTGAAACCAAAACCAAAACCGAAACCAAAACAGAAACAATCAAACAAACAAACCTAGAAAGAAAGCAGGCTAAAGCCAAAGCCAAGGAGATAAAAAAATACTCCTACATGGAAACCATCCAAAACAAACCTCAATCCCACAACAGGTATGTGAAGCATATATGCATGTAACTGACTCTAATACTTGGTCCATAATACTGGGATAGATGACATGAAATGATATATATGTGCCACCAGGTATTGTTGTTGTAATGATGTTCAGCTGAACAACTGCTATGGACAGCAGAGTCTGTCCCAGTGGGTAGTGGGCCATACCTGTCAACTGTGCAGAGCAGCACCGACTGACAAGATGTAAGCCAAAATAGTGTGTGTTGTGTAATGGAAAGCATGTATATTACTGTTTACAATAGCTGGTGGTGGAAGTAATCCCATAATGATGGACATGTGGGCTCCAGAGCCCACCACTTGCAGGACACTCAGGTTAACATGTATTGTAGCAAGCTAAAATGCCATAGGTGTGTAATAGGCTTACCTGCAATCTGGCCCTATATATACCCCCTAATGTTTGGCTGTGTCCATATGTGGCACCTGTCTGTGTTGTAGCAACGCAGAACAGTGCAGCTGTGCAGGAAAGAGAGTTAGAGATTGTGGACCTGATGTCTGAATGTACCTCATATATATAGGTATGTGTATATATATATATATATATAAATATATATATATATATATATATATATATATATATATATATATATATATATGGAATCACTACTTAATACCGAATTACAATACCAAGACCAGAATCCCTAAACCCCACATTACCGACATGTTAAAAGCACGAAATTCAAAATCACGAAAGTACTACATACATACAGCACACACACAAACACATACACAGCCTCCCCCCATAACCAAACAAACCACCCTACACTAAAGATAAGCAGGGGGCCCCATGTGGGGGGCTGTGCCCCCCATACCCCCCGACTTTAATATTCCAACTCCGAGATCGCACAGACATACACACAAGGCAAACTCACACCCACACATTATAGCCCCTCACACACACACACACACACACACACTAAAGCCCCTCACAAACACACTTACACACACATACTTACCGGAACCGCAACACCAGAAGCGCTAACTCAAAATCCCTTACCATCGGGATTTTGAATTTCGCGCTTCTGGTCTTTCGGTAATGTGCGGTTTTGGCTACATGATCCCACACATATATATATATATATATATATATATATATATATATATATATATGTATGGGTCTAGGACTATTCACTGAAAGCACATTTCACTGAAACACATTTGACTGTGCACAATTCACTGAAAGCTCAATTCACTGAAAACAATTCACTGAAACACATTTCAAGTTATATATGGCCTTTTCCCCACTGTAGTGCGACCCTGGAGTTAGAATATATAGTAAGGGGGGGTGTGGGGGCACCACCCCCCACATTGAGGGGTGTGAGGGCGTAGCCCCCCACCTATTTTAAATATTTTGAACTATACACATGGATACTTTCAATTTCAATACATTACTCATTTCTAAACTTAATATATATCCAAACTATGTGTGGGGCTATGGGGGTTAGGGCAACCTCACCAGAAGGTGTGTGTGTGTATGTGAGGGATGGGGGGTTATTTTGTCTGTAAGTGCAATCTGTTGGAGTGGAGGGGGGTTAATGCATGTAGGATCTGTGTGTGCATGTGTGTGTGTTTGTGTGGGTGTCCATGTATGCATGTGTGATTGTGGGGTTGTTCATACTGCAGTACTTCCCTTTGGCATCGTGCAGTACATGGACATGGACTGACACATGAGATACCAGGAACACTTGTCTGATATGTAATCACAGGACAGCTGATAGTATAATAAGGTATGTAGCATGGAACATGCATTGGGAAGGAAACTAGACATCAGGTATACCCTTAATATTGCAATCAGCAGAAAGGTGAATGACTACCCATGTATGCAGCACTTCAGATGCATTGAGGAATTACTAGACAACACCAGGGAGTGTATCCATATATTACTGTTGTCCACATGATAAGTTGATTGAGCAGCAGATCTGGCATGTACTGAGCAATAGTTACATATGACACTCCAATGCTTGACATTATGGAGTGAACGTTGTAACCCCTAACATATGGGGACCATGCTCAAAATGTCCGGACATACCCAGGGTGAACACTGGATGACAGCAGTGAGGCCTTGTAAAACCTACTCCACTCAAGTCAAGGAGCTAATGGAGTAATAGGTCTTGTGTTGTGATCACTCTTCTAGGTATTTAGAGGAATGATACATTAATGAGTGGTATTAATGAGTGTATGTTACCAAGTGTGATGCAGGATGGGGAACTTATGTGAATAAATGTGAGACTGTCTGTAAACTCAGGGACAGGTAGGTATTATGGTGGAATGTCAGTGTGTGTGTGTGTGTGTGTGTGTGTGTGTGTGTGTGTGTGTGTGTGTGTGTGTGTGTGTGTGTGTGCGTGTGTGTGTGTGTGTGTGTACTGCTATGCAATGCTGTACAGGTCTAAAAGTGCATTTCTTGTTTTCCTCCACAGGTGGTGAGGTGGGTCAGGGGCCTTCCTGCATACAATCTGATGCTGGTGTCCATACAGACACCGAAGTTGATGATAAGACTGTTTAGGCACAGGCGGGGTTGTCAGAGGTCGAAACTGAACTATCGTTTGCATCCCGCTCTCAGCCACCGCAACCCTGCACACAGTTACAGTGGCTATACATACCCCATCAGCAGTGGCCATAGCAGAGGGACAGTTGAGGGTTGGTGGCAGTGCACAGGAGAGTGTGGTATCTATGCCTACTGTGTCTTGTCACAGCAGGTAGACTGTCCAGCAGGGCACCACATAGGCAGATGTACCAGGGTGCTCATGGTAAGACCGCTGGTCATCATGTCCCTGGCAGAAGTGCCACAACTGATACCACCAGGCGCATGTTTCAAACTGTCATGGGGGCACATGCACATATGGAACTGTACACCAGACAGGGCCTGAGGCTGCAGAGGGCTGCTCTCTCATCTGTAAGCGACAGCTTCCATGAACTTGCTGGTGCCCTCCGTGATTATACCGAGGTCATGGATAGAAGGTTGGGTGAGATGGTGGGCCTCATCGACCGTCGTTTGTCCGTGCTCTAAGATGTTGTATGAGTGGGATGACGACTGCGTGGATGTAGGCCAGCAACACCAACAGCAGGCAGTCGACTTGGACATACTAGGAGACCAAGGCCCTCCTGTAGTGGCAGCACCAGCCCCAGCACAGAAAGGGGGCGCTGTCCACACCACACCGAGCAGGCCACATGCATATGGCCCTGGCCAGTCCCAGGAGGGACCTGAATGTAGTGGACATCTGTCATCATCAGGGGAGAGTAGCACATTGAGGCCTGTACCTGGACATGCCCATTGAAACCCTGGCAGGCACAGTCCACGTATCCATGGCCTGAGGCAGTGAACTGCACACTCTGCCAGGTATGGTCTGCTGCTGTCCAAGAAACATCTGTATAGGGCAGCCACATGGCAGAATTGTGTGCATGCATACCCACACACTATACAAACCCACCTAGGGCAACCCCATACCTACACATACCACATCGTCACACCCATTTCAACTAATTACACCTCACACACATGGTGTCAAACATATGGCCCACCCTCAGTCTCTGGCAAACCAACAACACACCCTGTGCAAATGATGATGCTTGTGCCACATCCCTGTCATCCATAACATCCATGCAGGGACAGGCTAATATGGTTCTGATGCATATGGTGACTGTACTACAGTGTACCAATGTACTGCTGTGTAACATGCTGTCAGGATTAATGTTTAATGTATACATGTCAGGTAGTGTAGTTGTTCAGCCATGATGCATTATAGCTGTTAGTACCACTGAGTGATTGTGGGGTCCATAATGTTATTCATTTGTGTTGTAGGTGTACATATGTCAGCAAGAGGATAGTCTGCAGTCATATTCTACAAGGGGTATGGCACTGTAGTGACACCATGGCTGTGACATATCCTGGGTACAGTTGAACACGTCACAGGTTTGTATAACAGTTACTGCCTGTGCCACATGGACAGGTGACCCACTAGGACATGCATAATCAGCAACCTGATGTAGATCCATCCACATGCACACACACTCTTACTTGGCAACACTGGGACTAGACCCCTACCTAGGTATGTAGTGCTAGTGAAGTGTGTGGCTTTCATTGCACACACCACACAGCGTTTAGGGTGAGGTGTGTTCCAGGTTACATGTTACATGCAGAATATCCCCAGACATGTACAGTATGGTAATGGGGGATGTAATGGTTGTATATGGACAATACATCGTGTGACATATCATCATATACACAATAACAGACACATAACAGGCAGACACACATCCGAGAGACCTGGGCCTATTCGTGCTAACTACCTTGTCAGTGTGTCCAGTGTGTTACAGGTAGGCTGCACACAGCACATGCATAACTGGGCTGGATTGTGGTATCAGTTACCTGTATGGTTGATGGTGAAAATGGTCACCATACAGTGGTACATGGGACATTTACTGAGTGTGCCATGGTGTAATGACAGTGTACACAGCACCCACACTCCACAGTGGATATTGTGCACACTGGAATCCATGATGACATTCTGACATACCCACCATCACACATTGCCCCTGACTGCAATACAACCCATTGTCCATCCCAACAGTGGTACTACAGGGATATGCATGTATTGCACATGCCACAGACATAGTAGCATGATGCATTGTCATGCCTCACCTATGGGCCGCAACAACACTATCCATACTACTGTGTGGCAATGCATATTGTAATAGGAGTATGTGGCCTCGGAATGCTGTACCCTAAAGATATACAGACATGCACACATACACACACTTGCCAGAACTCAATTGGTATCCCATGCCTATCGACCTATTTGAACAACACTGTTGTGCTGGTACTGCAAGGCTCATGTAACCATTAGGGACAGGAGCATAACAGGGTACATGTAATGCCTGGTATAGCAGCAGCCACATCTTACTATGGCAATAGGTGTTGCAGTGGGTGTGAAGGCCCTCATGGTCAGGGTACATGTAATGCCTGGTATAGCAGCAGCCACATCTTACTATGGCAATAGGTGTTGCAGTGGGTGTGAAGGCCCTCATGGTATTCCCAACTACAGGTGTACTAACACACAGACACTGCTATTCTCAGTAATGCACATGTACACATTTGTCCACATGCAGGTGGTCATAGATGTGTACCTGGCAATTGTCCATGGAGAGATGGGAAATATAGGGGATGTGTGTACGGTGGTATCATGCTACCTGCCACATGCCAGCAGGCAATCTATCGACAGACACCACTGTGGTGATCATCAGGGTGAGAGTGACATGCCTCATCCAATCCTCTGGGTACCTCCTGCAAATGGTCACTGAGGTGATCCAGTTAACATGTATGCAACATGTATTACAACACATGGTTAGTGTCTGTGATGGAGACCTGTACCCAAGCATGTTCTGTTGAATGCGGTAGTGTAGTGGAGGTACCCGTGGCATGTGGTGCATACAGGGTGTTGTCTCCTATATGTGCCAATGATAACACAGCTGGGCAGACATGTCAGTGCCAATCAAGCATAGGTTGCCAGTACATATCCAAGCTGGATATATGCCATCTGCACATCTGTACAGGGACTGACAAACATCATCTTGGCAAGTAGCTATTCAGTAAGATGAATGTGTCAAGAGATAGACGTCTGACACCAGTATGTATGCCATTACTACATGTTGGAAGCCCTCACTGATGTGCTGTACAGACAGTAGTCTAAAGTTACTTTCCACATGTCAGATCATTATCCAATAGTGGATATATACTGTGACACAGCTCACACACCAGGAACACGACAGTGAGGCCTCAGAATGCAGGTATGCCTGCAGGGGTGCTTGTTGTTGCTACTACATTTAGCAATCTACTCTTGCCTGGGAAAACACTGTCAACAGTAGTAATGCCATGATACACTACATGCTAGTGTGACGGCATGAAACCTAGGTTATTACCCTTGCATGTAACACATTCACATGGATAAGAGTGATGTACAGGTCTTATATACTTGAATGTCTCAGACATGACACTGACACCCCTTGCTACTGTAATGATGGCACATAGATGCATGTTTTGTACATGGCTTTACATACACTTATTACAGATGTCATTACCCTACTATGTTATCAGACAGGGATGTGAGCACTGGTTACCAGGGCTGAGCCATGCTTCGCAGGTGTCAGCACTGTTGCAATATAACAGCTGAGCACATTTGTGCATTGGTAACTGTGGTCTACACGGTGTAAGTGCCCTTACATTTAACCATACGTAAGCACTACTTAGCTTCATGCAAACACGCTTAAAGCTGCTCTAAACTGCCTTAACCACTCTGTATCCAACAGCCCTTGCTCTGCCCAGCAACAAAATAAACAGCCCTTGCATGACTTGAACCCAGGACCCTGTACACCATAGTCACAACAGTTAACCACTACACCAGGACAGCTGCGATGAAAGTTGTTGTTTTTCCAATATATGTCAGTACACATATTGAATAGTATTGAAAAATTGCTTTGACTTCCACAATTGTGTAGTACTTGTTAGTGATATTACTGTTGCATCACATATGTTGTTATATCTACATATACACATATCAGATCCATACAGTGCGATACATCTGGGAAGGTATACACAACCATAATGTTTACACATGACAAGGATATGGATATATACATATGTAGATATATGTCTACATGTACATACACATATATATATATTTCTACACATCTGTATAGTGCATTATATATATGGCCATTTTTAGATCTCTGTGTGTGTGTGTGTGTATATATATATATATATATATATATATATATATATATATATATATATATATATATATATATATATATATATATATATATATGTATATATGCACATCCTATGTGTACAGATATACCCATTTATGTCGATATATGTGTAGATATCTGTACCTATATGTGCATACATATCTAATCAGATATACCTATTTATGTCAATATATATGTAGATATCCATAACTATATGTGCATATATATCTATATATCTGTATATGTGTAGACATATATAGCTGTGTAGCTGTGTATATGTATATATTTGAGTTAGTATACGTATATATATATATATATATATATATATATATATATATATATATATATATATATATATGGGTTCCATTTAGAATCTCAAAAACTGAAATACCGAATTTCAGTTTTCGGAGATTCTAATCTCGAATGCTCGAAATCGCAAAACACCAGAAGCGCGAAATTTGAAATCCCAATGTTCGGAGCTTCTGGTGTTACAGTGTAGGAATGGATGTAAATGCAGGTAGGTTTGTATGAGTGTGTAGGTTATGTGCTGTAGGGTATGGTAGTGTGTGTTTTGGTTGTGATGTGTGTGTGCAAGGGGCTGTGAAATCTGTGGTTGTGAGTTGCCTTTGTATGTGTGACTGTGTGGTCTCGAAGTTAGAATATATAAGTTGGGGGGTGTGGGGGGCACAGCCCCCCACATGGGCGGTGCAGGGGGCGAAGCCCCCCTGCTTGTTTCTAGTGTAGGTTAGTTTTGTTTGTGTGTGGGCAGCAGTTGTATGTATGTGAGTGTGTGTATGTAAGTGTCAGGATTTTGAATTTCGTGGTTATGGGCATTCGGGATTGTGGTGCTTCGGCTTTATGATCTCGATATTCTGTAATTCGGTATTTCAGAATTTTGAGATTATAAAGTGAACCCATATATGTGTGTGTGTGTGTGTGTGTGTGTGTGTGTGTGTGTGTGTGTGTGTGTGTGTACATATATATCCATATATGTACGGAGATATGTATATGCGTATTTATCTATATAGATATATGTATATGTATATATATATATGTAGACTGTTTCTACTTCAACAGGGGTTGTCTTAACAGACATGTTGTGTGCGGGAGGTCACATCTGCTTTTGACATGTACGCCCTTGGTTACTGACAGACATCCTAATGACATCATTGTACAGTACCACTGCTAGCACAGTACTGATCCTGTGGACTACAGCAGAGATATGACCAATGTATGTGGACAGTTTGGTACTCTGTGGTCAGTCCAGAGGTGTACACAGATCCCCTTTGTGCGAGACATGTGGACCACGCCTGACAATGTGGATTTTAACAGCCATGTATATGGGTATATCATGTAAATACTGGACTACATATGCCCACACAGTTTATGCATTCACACACGCCAGTCTGTCCTGGCACACTGGTGGTGCAGAGGTCACATGGCCACATACTACCCAGTAGTTAGTGACATACATCTGTACAGAATCCCGCTGCTTTGTCAGAAATATACAACAGTTATGGTGGCCTGGCAGCAATATGTCTTGCAAATAACTGGACATAACAGCACACTGGGTAATTACACTAAGCTGTTAGGCATGTAACAAAGCACTGTGCAAACTACAGGCAGACTGCCTCAACACTGGACTACATTTTGTTTTGGAGAATACACATGTACCTGAAAATATTCCAGGCTCTACACACATGTCACAGCACAGAGTAACAGACACCTGTGAGAAAGTGCATACCCACAACCAATGTGAACTCAGCCACATATGGTACACAAGCTTAATATTGCACTATATGGACTGTCTGATAAATAGCAGCCTCATATGTGCCACTCACACACTAACCCTACATAAATGGGTCATGACACAGTGTGGTCCCATGCCTGTCTGTGGTATGGGACCATGTGTGTGTGTTTGGGCCTACAGACATGTGAGCCAATAGGGTACCATGCACTGAAGCAGCATGTGACATCAGATAGAACACAACCAAGAACAATGACATCTACCACAGTCTGTGCACAGTCCAAGGTGCGTATTTGCAATACACATACTGTTGACAATCACCATACGTACACAGACCCCAGTACTGTACACAGTGTATGTTGTTAAAGGTAAATCCCAATACCATGTGATGCTGTTTGCCAAACACCAAATTGAGGTCCTGCTCACAGTGAATGAAAAAGTCCAACACCCACCTGATGTTCCTAGATATTGGAGTGTGTTTCCATGCAACTAGCTATGGGAATGTTACCGCAACTTTTCCACATGCACTCAGCTAGTGGGGAACTGCAATTCATGCAGAGGCCATTAGCTGATCATGAGCATCACTTACAAAACACAAGCTGCTGCCTAAGAAAAGCAGGTGTACTTATCCACATCCACCAGAGAGGGAGTGAGAGAGACAGACAGAGACAAAGTAAGTCAGGGAGGGGGTGGGAGAGTAAAAACTAAGCATGTTTGTGTCACATACTTACCAGTGCAAGGTTTCAAACCCCTGCCTGACTAGCATTGCTATCACATGTCTATGTAGTTTTTGCATGTGCCACATAGATTGCATATTGGGGAACTGTCCAAAGGTATATCTGATAGTGACTGACGTCTGCAACAGTCATATAGGAGCGATAAGGTAGGTGTAGTATACATGCCTGTCCACATGAACAGGTGTCAACGTCAACACAGCCACATTCTCTCAGGGACTCACACACATTAACACAGTTGGCAGGGTCAGGAATAGACTTCCTAACTGGCCAATTTGCCACAATACAGTAATACACAGGTATCACATGCACCACAGGGGTTATCCGGATGATATAAAGGCAAAGGGTATGTGAAAGTGTCTGACATCAAATGGCATGCTTCAGTAGGCCAATGGGAGTTGTAGTGAGTGAGTGTGAATGGGGTCAAAAGCATTATACTCTGCACACACAGTCACAGGGTGTCAGTACTGACATGCATGGGTGCATTGCTTTACAGGTGTGTAGTGGTTGACTGTGCCAGAAGGCTGTAAAAGGCTAGGTGAAGAGTATACCTTGGCATCAGGCCACTTGACAATGGTCTGCAGTGTGACTCCGGTGTATAGTGTCTGGATTGGCCCAGACAGGTGGGTATTGTATTCACTATCCATTCATCTGGGTTACTATTGTGTGTGGCCAGTGCTGTGCAATGTTTGCCATGTATGTGTTCTATAGTCCATGACATGGATGGTGTCTGGGATGTGCACACATCCCACATGCATGTTCAGTGATATGTGAAACTGTACCTTGGGTGTCTAGCCCATGTTGTGTTTACACAAATTGTTATCATCCGATGTGCCAGTCCTGGCCTCGTGTGGTGGGAACTGGTAATGGACACCAGGTTGACCCTGCACCTACATTGATAGCATGATACAGGTATTCCCTGGTGTCAGTGGCATCTATCCATACAGGGCATGTGTTTAAGGCATGGTATGTCCTTTGAGGGTCACATTTGAAGGCATTACAGTTGTTGCAGGTGTCCAGTGGGGAACATACTGAAGGTGCACTGTCTGCAATTATGTGTCTATTGTAGTGATGGGACAGGGTGCCATGCCCTCTGTATTCCACTGCAATCACACCATGGTTACTATATGTGGCCAATATGCAGGGTACTACCAACAAAGCGGTTGCTGCCTAGGTGAGTGTGGGTTGAGAATGTTCTCTGGGTAATACAAGGGTTGTCTAATTTGTTCACCAGGCCTTGATGTCACATGTAGGGGTATGAATTGGCAACCCCAGCCTCTCTGCTGTTTGACATCTGTTATCCTTGTAAGGTGGAATTCCACCATATAAGAAATTTGCAAAACCTGCTCCACAATGAGTCCAGTTGTTACACACTCCCAGCCACCTCCACAAAGGATACGAATGATAAACACACACACACACACACACACACACACACACACACACACACACACACACACACACACACCAAGTCTCACAGTTGCCATGTCTGGGATTGTAACTTCTACCTAACTAGTTTACCACACTACAGCATTACATAATTATAGGATGCACCATGGAGATTACTGGACTACTCTTTCCCCAAAGATGTATTTCAAAAGGAATGACATTAGCAGGCTTGCCAAAGGAGGGCAATGGAGCTTGTATTGACTGTGTGTGGCCTTAAAAGCATTGCTCCCTACACAAACAGACACACACAGAAGCAACACAAACATCCACACTTGCTATGTCTGGGAATTGAACTCCTACCAAACTAGTATATCACACTACAGCATTACATTTTTATAGGATGCACCACCAAGATTACTGGACTACTCCTTCCCCAAAGGGGTATTTCAAAAGGAATGACATCAGCAGGCTTGCCAAAGAAAGGCAATGTAGGTTGTATTGACTGTGAATGGCCTCAACAGCATTGCTCTCTTCGCAGACAAACAAACACACACAAGCATCCACACTTGCCATGTCTGGAAATAGAACTGGAACCTAACTAGTTTATCACACTACAGCAGTATGCAGGTATATGATGTGCCACGGAGATTACTGGACAATGCCTTCCCCAAAGGTGTATTTCAAAGGGAATGACATCAGCAGGTTTGCCAAAGTAGGGCAATGGAGATTGTATTGACTGTGAATGGCCTTAAAAGCATTGCTCCCTACACAGACAAACACACACACAATCATCCACACTTGCCATGTCTGGGAATAAAACTCCTACTGAACTAATATATCACACTACACCATTACACTATTATAGAACGCACAACAAAGATTACTGGGCTACTCCTTCACCAATGGTATATTTCAAAGGGAATGACATCAGCAGGCTTGCCAAAGAAGGGCAATGGAGGTTGCATTGACTGTGAATGGCCTAAAAAGCATTGCTCCCTACACAGACAAACAAGCAGAAACATCCACACTTGCTATGTCTGGGAATAGAACTCCTGCCTAACTACTTTATCACACTACAGCATTACACAGGTATAGGATGTGCCTTGGAGACTACTGGACTACTTTTACCCCAAAGGTGTATTTCAAAGGGAATGACATCAGCAGGATTGCCAAAGTAGGGCAATGGAGGTTGTATTAACTTTGAATGGCCTCAAAAGCATTGTTCCCTACACAGACAAACACACAAACATCCATGCTTGCCATGTCTGGGAATAAAACTCCTACCGAACTAGTATATCACACTACAGCATTACGCTGTTATAGGATGTACCATGGAGATTACTGGACTATTTCTTCCACAAAGGTGTATTTCAAAGGGAATGACATCAGCAGGCTTGCCAAAGAAGGGTAATGAAGGTGGTATTGACTGTGATTGGCCTTAAAAAACATTGCTTCATACACAGAGAAACAAACACCCACACTTGCCATGTCTGGGAATAGAATTCCTACCGAACTATTATATCCCACTACAGCATTAAGATGTTATAGGACGCATCACAGAGATTACTGGACTACTCCTTCCCCAAAAGTGTATTTCAAAATGAATGACAACAGCAGGCTTGCCAAAGAAAAGCAATGGAGGTTGTATTGACTATGAATGGCCTCAAACGCATTCCTCCCTACACAGACAAACATCCACACTTGCCATGTCTGGGAATAGAACCCCTACCGAACTAGGATATTACACTACAGCATTATGTTGTTCTAGGATGCACCATGGAGATTACAGGGCTACTTCTTCCCCAAAGGTATATTTTAAGGTGAATGAAATCAGCAGGCATGCTAAAGTAGGGCATTTAAAATTGTAGTGAGTGTAACTAGTCTAAGAATCATTGATCCCTACGCAAACAGACACACACATGCACAGTTGCCACATCTGGAATTAGAAATCCTACCTAACTAGTTTATCACACTACAGCATTATGCAGTTATAGGACATGCCACAGAGATTACTGGACTACTCCTTCCCCAAAGGTGTATTTCAAAGGGAATGAAATCCGCAGAGTTGCCAAAGAAGGGCAATGGAGGTTGTATTGACTGTGAATGGTCTCAAAAACATTGCTCCCTACACAAACAAACATCCACACTTGTCATGTCTGGGAATAGAATTCCTACCAAACTACTATATCACACTACAGCATTACACTGTTATAGGATGCTCCATGGAGATTACTGGACTACTCCTTCCCCAAAAGTGTATTTCAAAATGAATAACAAGAGCAGGCTTGCCAAAGAAGGGCAGTGGAGGTTGTAGTGACTGAGAATGGCCTCAAAATCATTGCTCCCTACACAGACATAAACACACAAACATCCATACTTGCCATGTCTGGGAATAGATCCGCTACCAAGCTACTACATCACACTACAGAATTAAGCTGTTATAGGACGCACCACAAAGTCTTAAGGGCTGCTCCTTCCCCAAATGTGTATTTCAAGGTGAATGACATCAGCAGTTATGCCAAAGTAGGGCATTTGAAATTGAAGTGAGTGTGACTAGACTAAAAAGCACTGATCCCTTCACAAACACATCTGGGATTAGAACTCCTACCTAATTTATCACACTACATCATTACGCAGTTCTAGGACACTCCATATAGATTACCAGGCCACTCCTTCCCCAAAGGTATATTTCAAAGTGAATGACATCAGCAGGCTTGCGAAAGTAGGGCACTATAGGTTGTAGTGACTGTGAATGGCCTCAAAAGCATTGCTCTCTACACAAACTAACATACACACAAACATCTACACTTGCCATGTTTGGGACTAGAACTCTTACCTAACTAGTTTATCACACTACAGCATCACGCAGTTATAGAATTTGTCACAGATTACTGGACTATTTCTTCCCCAAAGGTGTATTTCAAACTGAATGACATCAGCTGGTTTGCCAAAGAAGGGCAATGGAGGTTGTTTTGACTGTAAAAGGCCTCAAAAGCATTACTCCCTACATAGACAAGCAAACACACACACACACACAAACATCCACTCTTGCCATGACTGAGATTTGATTTTTTACCAAACTAGTATAGAACACTATAATATTACACTGTTATAGGATGCACCATGGACATTACTGGACTGCTCCCTCCCCAAAGGTGTATTTCAAAATGAATGACAACAGCAGGCTTGCCAAAGAAGGACAATGGAGGTTGTATTGACTGTGAATGGCCTCAAAATATTTGCTCCCTACAAATACAAGTAACAACACATACTACTCCATTTGGCAATTGGTAAGAAGAGTGACTTGCCTTGTGGCTGTGCCAGTAGTGAGGATGGTGCTGGAGGGCCCCACATGTCGGATGCACATAGTACACTCCTTATACATGGTTGAGCACAGGTAGTGCCATGTTTGGCATCCCTTTTACTCTATGTGCAAGTCAGAGAGAGGTGTCATTCCCTGGCTCCCTACTGTGTCAGTGTATGTGCTATTCATTGTCTCTTTGCCTAGGCCAGGGCATACTGGGCATGCCTCCTTCTGCCTAATGGGGCAGGCTCAGGTTGTTGTTCCTCTGATTCACTTTGTGTCTGTGCAGACCTTGGAAATGGTGGGGGTGCTGTGTGGCCTTGCCCAGTGCTGTTCCTGCTGCAGCTGTTTCTGCATCATCATATTGTGTAGCATGGCACATACGATGACAGTTTGAGTACATGTAGCTGGTGAGTACTGCAAGGCTCCACTGGATGTGTCCAGGTACCAGAATCATGACTTGAGCATCTCAAACACATGCTCTATTATAATTCTGATCTGTGCGTGTGCCACATTATGGAGTTCTTGTTCGTGTGTGTGTGCATTTCTGATGGGTGTCATCAGCCATGGCTCCAGTGCCTAACCAACATCCCCCACTAGGTGACTGTAAGGGATGTCCCCATTGGTAAGTCTCTGGTACAGCTGTGTCAGATGCCAGATATGGGAGCCATGATAGCTTCCAGGGCAGTCAGCACACACATTCATTATAATGCCATGGGCATCGCACATGACCTGGCAGTTGATGGAGGGGAAGCCCTTGCGGTTGATGTAGACCCTACCCCAGTCACCAGGTGGTGTTTTGATGTATATGTGCATGCAGTATATAGCACCCACTACCTCAGGGTAGTCTGCTATTTGGTGGAAGGGTCGCATATTGCTGGCCAACACCTCACAGGTGTTGTGGAAATATACTTGCTCACTGGCATGTGCTGACATGGCATCCAGGAACTGGTGGAGTACCCTGGATGCTGATGCCTGTGATATCCCCATCAGATCCCCAGTTGGCCTTTGGAAGGTACCTTTGGCTAGTATTCTTAGGCCTACACATACCTTGGTATCCACTGAGATGGGTTCCCCTCTGTTAGTTCTGTGTATCAGGCAAAGCCGGCACAGCTCAACAATTTGCTGTAGAAGGCCCCTGTCAACCCTATAGTGCTCCACTATCTCCAGCTCATGTAGCCCCATTCTAGGTTACCCTTGGTCTGTACACTCTTCTTTGTCTCCTCACTGTGGGTTGATCAACAGCATTCTCATCATCACCACGCTCAGCCTCTTCCACAAGTTGATGTATGATAGCTGCTGCAGCCCCTATCATTTTGTTGATTTTGTTTGTTAAAATTTCCCCCCTTGTATACACCAGTGGTGTAGAGTATGTGGGAAAAACCAGAGGGAAAGGTGTTTGCATAGTTTAAAGTAGTGTTCTGGGCTGGGCTGCTACCTGTGTAATTGGCTGATTCTGACACATTTCTCCTGCCAGCTATGCTAGTTTTCCTTGATTACCTTCCTACTGCTGTTTTCCCTTCCCATTGCCTTCCTGTTTAAGCTCAGGGGCACTGCGCACAAACACAGTGATCAAATGTGCACAGAGTTGCTGTTTCCTGGTTTACTTTTTTTTCCATTAAAACCTGGTGCATGGCGCACACACCCGCTTAGGCAATGTAAAGAGTGCTAAGCAGCCTCAGACACACCTTCTTGCTTAGCTCTGCTAACCTAAGGGCAAACCCAAGCCACAGGGCTCCAATCTGCTTGCAGTATGCCTGACACACACTCCTATGATGTCAGCTAACTCACAGGCTTTGCTATTCCTGCACTTACACTGTTGGGTGCTGGGTAGCATCGAGGGAAAATCTGGGATTCAGTATCATTCCCCTCATTTGCATAGGATTGCCTGCTAATGCATAGTCACAGGTCGCACACTGAGCCTCCCCCCTTAGCAACCACTATTCACTGGCCATGTTGTCTTCTGCTTGCCATTGAGTATAATGGCAATATAGTGATTTTGGTTAGAATGCTTATTTCAGGTTATTTTTCATATTTTTGGCCCAATCCCATTTGCGCACCACTGCCCTATGCTCCAAAATCGCTAAAAAAAAAATTAAAGTTATTTTTTTAAGCTGTTTTCCATACCAATGGCCATATATTTGGCCATTGGCATGGTTTCCCATAATATACACACTTTATTTGGAGCTGTCATGGCTCCGTTTTGTAGTTTGCAGAAATGTACTTGGTTACTAACTGAGTACATTTCTACACACTACACTAGCCCTGCACGGCCGGATGACAGCTTCCTGGATCACAAATTCACCTCATTTGCATGGTTTCCACCTGCAAATAGGGTAATTTGCATACAGGATCTGCATCCATGCAGGAATAGTGGAGGAGCGCTTGTGCACGCCCCTGCAGCTTATTCCTAGATCAAATGGCAGCCATATTGCCTTCTGGAGCTCCTGCACTGTTCCTGCACACCATGCAGGGCTTGCTAAATCCAGGGGAATGTACCTCATCTAACATCTTCTTTCTGTCTTCTATACAAAAAAATGGCTTCAAAATCATACCAATTTTTTCCTGACCATGACTCCATCTGGACAAAGAAACAGAAAAAGTGATGTAACAATGGAACAATTAAATAGTTAATTCAAGAGGTTCAACAAGACCAGTCCAGACAGTTTTTAAAAGTAAATTATACTGTAGCAGTCTGTCTGTTGATGTTCTGGAAAACCGCACTACATCACCATGAATTAATGCATTGTTTTACTTGTTGTATGCTGCCAAAAGGCAAGGTAGAAAATTTGAAGTTATGAACCTGTTTCATAGTTCTTGGAATGATCTCACATGCAAACTAAACTTAATTAAGATGCAGTTGGTTTCAGTGTGGTTTGAAGATATAAATTTACATCTCTTGAGTTGAGTTTTTTGTAAGTTTACTGCAAAATGATCATAATTAATGCCAATGTTTAGAGCATGCATCCAACTGTTATTCATTTTATCCATATAAGAACTGTAAGTGCCTCTTTTCAAAGACTAACCTGCAGAAGCATCTGATTAACTGGCTTCTGTCAGGGATATACAGTTTACAAGTGAATATTGAGGGAATCATACCTTGCACTGCCAAACAAGTAAGTGTTAATAGTTTATAGTTTTCATCTTTTAAGT
Source organism: Protopterus annectens (assembly GCF_019279795.1). Taxonomy (NCBI): domain Eukaryota; kingdom Metazoa; phylum Chordata; order Ceratodontiformes; family Protopteridae; genus Protopterus; species Protopterus annectens. The sequence continues at coordinate 840,434,246 of NC_056735.1, forward strand.
TGTACTTCCAGTCATTCCATAAATCAGGAAAATATTTCTTTCCAATTTTACTAATTTTAAATGTTGAAGGAATACTTTTTTCACATGTCATCTATGAGATCCAGTCCAAAGATCTTTTGCACCATCCTGCACCATGTCATCATAAAAGGCGATTGCATACCTCAGACATAAAACGCTACTCACACAGCAAATGCAGTGTGATTCTTTTTTGATGGGGCAGTGCAATGACATTGTAATAGTGTGTTAGGAAGAACCACAAAAGAAGTATGCTGAACATTTTTGGAAACAATATAAACAACTGTCAGACTTTCTTGAATGCATTTCATTTCATGGATATATGACTCATAACTTCAAGCTCTGATATATTGATGTAAAATTAATTTTAGATGATATTATGAATGCAGCCAGAGCAGTTGTATTTAAAATCTGGACAGGTGTGCACTGTTTTCCATCACAAAAGTACGCATAACATATCATGGAGGGACTATTTTATGACAAAATACAACACCAAATAAATGATTCTTTACATTAAGTTAACTTAAACTTTATAATATATAAAAATAAAGATAATCATTTTATATAAGGAACTCAGTAGTGTGCATTGTACAGTATGTATATTGCTTAAATCCATGGATCTTGTAACATGCTTACTTGTCAGAATTATAGCTCATCACATTACTTCTATTGTAGAAATACTTGTTAAGTACATATGTCTTCAATTCTTATCAAGTGCACATTGACCCTAAAACTCATCTTTGTAGTATGGAAGCACAGCAGATGAATACATTAGCAAATCTCTCTGGTGGCATAACACTAGTGTCTGAAAGGTGATGTGGATGTATAGGATGACTAGAGTGTCACAAATATATTATTTATGAAATCTTGCCATGCTAAGTCTTATGTCTTCTGGAGTCTATGTCAAAAGATCGAACTTGCAGATCATTGAAATCCATATGGTCAAGACCATATGATCGGCAATTCAGTCTGTCAAACTGTTTTGGCTTTTCTTTTAGTCTGCTGTTCTTGAAACATTCACTGTAGTGTTTATTTGGTCCATTTGTTTTGCTGACTTTCCATATCAGACTTCCAAGTATTAACCCCAATATATCTCGCCTCATGAAATGACCCTACTAATTTCACTTCCTATCCAATTAATCATTTAATTACAGTACCACAACCACCTTTCTCTTTTAACTCCACTCAGTATTTGGTTACATATTTTCTTCCTACCTGGTTATTTCTGCCCTTTTTCAATTTTTCTTCCTAAAAGCTTAAAAATCCCCTCCATTTCCTGTTTTCCTCTGCATTCCAGTAATGTTTATTGTGTGAGAACTGATCAAACATTCCATGTTGTCTCCTTCTTTGTTCTGTCTTCTCCACCTTGTATTAATACCATACTCTTCCTCACAACTCCTCATTTTAAACTAATGAGCTAATAAGATAAAATGCACCACTTTTGCATACAGATCTCTATGCACAGGTCTCATGGCTGCAGTAAGATTAATGCATGCCTTACAACAACAGTAGTTTTCTCTTACGCTGCCTTGACCTCTGCCTGACTTCATCCCTGCTTTCATGCTGCTTTGACTTGTTATAATGATTAAGATATATCTCTTCTTCATGTAGTCAACGTATCATGACTTCTGTATTATTTCCTTCTATTACCTTGTTTTAGAATTTCCTGCCCTCTTTCTTTTTCACTTATTCACTTTTCTTTTTCTGCCTTATTTTCTGTCCTTTTATCATTTTTTTATCTACCTATTTTCAGTTTTATTCGCCATTAACCAATTTACCCTTTTCTCACCTTTGAAACCAACTGAAGCAAACAGTGCAGCAACCATAAAAGTTCAACTAGAAAAGAAAAAGCAGCAAATGCACTGTGTGCAAAATTCCGTCGGAATGCATTTGCTGCTTTTTCTTCTTTTCTCACCTTCAATGTACTTTTTATACAGTTTGCTCTCCCCAGTTACCTCCAAATGTGTATATTACCCTAATCCAATCTCACCTTATTTAATCTAACTAGGAGGTAATTTGTCTCTCTCCTCTTTTCATCGTTTATTTTAAAATAAATTTGCTTCCATGTCCACTACTCCTTTATTCATCAGACTTCCCTGCCTGTTAACATATTTTAATTTTACACTTCACTTCTAATTATAATGCTGGCTTTACAGCACTTCCCATCTCTTATTCAGTTCATTCTTTGGTACTTTACTTATTTTTATCCTAGAAGCATCACACCTTCTACCTTTCACTTGCAGTGCCATTGTTGTTTAAACTTATTTCATTGTTTTTTTATTTTGGCCATCTTTCCTTCACCATTATATTTGCTCTGTAAATTATTATTGTCTTAAATCTAATTTGCCTTCACTCTTACTAGGTTTTATTATATTTCTCTTTCATGATCGCAATGCTTTGAGTCCCACTGATGACTCCTCTTCTACTTCACTAATTGGCTCATTAGTCACTTCCTTTTCCTTTGCAGTCTTTCAAATGGCTCTCAAATTGCCAATAATGCTATTCTTGTTTTCATAATATTAAGCATGGGCTACATCTCAAGCTCACAATGAGTAATCTGCAGCCTTTTTCTCTCTTCTAGCAACAGCTCTAATTCATGCATGCTCATTTCTCTAGGATCATGCTGCAGGGCATTACCAGTGCTGCCAGTCTGAACTTCCATGCCATTCAGAAATTCCTACATCCTCAACTATCATTCTTCTGGACTACTAGCAACTTAATGGATAGGCCATCCATGCAATTATAACTCAGGTCTTCAGCTGATTCCTGCACTCCTTGTATGATGTCTTCAAATGCAAAGTTTTAATAGTCTCAAAAATAACAGTTTAGCTACTTTTCACATTTACCCATTTCAGGTATGTTATGTTTTAAAGAACCATTCTTATATATTTTAAAAAACATGTATGAAATATGACAGCACCTGGGAGGCCACTAGAAGTTGATTTTTATAGATAACATTAATTGTTATTTTTCTGTTTCCTTGTGAGTCTTTGTAGACTTTTGAGTGCTGTGGTGACATTTTTACTTTTTAGTTGTAATTTTGTTCTTGGCAAAACTGTCTTTGTCTGAGTGGCAGAAATTTAGTTTTTTGTTTTTTGTCTTTTTGTTTTTTCACCCATGGATGTGACAGCTTGACACAATCCTATTCAGTCAACAGGTGACCCTCGTCCACCGAATAAACATAAAAGATCTACAATACTGGACATATCATTTAATCCATTCCTGCAGGATATAACCACATCTGCTACAACTAACCAGTCCCCTGAGAGTGATTATTTAAACCTACTATGTTCATTTGAGCTGAAGATACAAAGTTGTAAAAAACTACAATGGCAGCTTTTGGCTTTTGAAGGATATTTGAAATATAAGATTATACCTAGGGGACTGCATATAATCAAAATGCTTAACTATTGAGATAAATATCCTAAGTTGCTGCAGCAATGGCAAACATTAACCTTAAATTGTTCATTTCAGTACATGCAGCTCATGAACAGTTTGTTTCATACAATTGAGAGTAAATTTAAAAGTGAACTGCTACATGACTTTAATGAATTGGTTTCCATTATTCAACTAATCAACATTCTACTTCACTATCGGAAATGCTTGACAGAGTTAATGAGTTTGAGAAAGGTCTCATAGCAATGAAGAAATGTAAGATCTATAGGGAATTACTGTGATTTTCAATTTGGAAATATGTTTACCTGGCCAAAATGTAATTTCCATTCTTCAGGGCAGGTGAATGTGCAAACTGCAAATAAAGAGGACTGCCAAGGAAATACAATTACTAAGCTAGTAAATAAAACTCATGCGACAGCTGCTGATAAAAATATTTTGAACAATTTATAACAAACACCAATGATTGTTGACTCAAATATTATCACTGCTCTTGACCATTTAGAGCTAACTCCTGTTACAAACAATCCTTATCCATTACCACGGACAAGAGGAGATTGAAGAATATGCATGGTCACAGCAAAACCCACTTCACCAAAGAAAGGATGATAGCCAGAAACTAGTCAAGGACTTAACTTGTACTGTTTTCAATGTATCTAGATACACCTTATCCCAGTATAAACTGGCTCTGTTAAATAATGGGCTGAACTTTATTCCTGACAAAATGACAAATATAGCTTATATTTTAACCGACTTTGAACTTTTTGTTAGAAATCTGAATCTAAAGTTGTTATATAATTCCAACAATACAGATGAGAATTATACTAATGATTTAAAAAGGAGTAGCACTTTTGTAACAATTAATAACCCTTTAACAGCAGCTTTTGAGACAGCAGTTGAAAATGACATATATAATTTTATTATTGGTAACAAAAATGGTTATTACAATTTGTCTCTTGAAAATTTTCAAGCTGTTAGAACCTTGTCTGCTAATGAAAATATAGTTATTAAGTCAGCAGACAAAGGTGGAGGTATAGTAATTTTAGAGGTTGAATATTATAATTCGAAGATATATGATGTGCTTAACACAAATGATTGCAAGATCATTGTTAGAAATAACTTTGCAATATATTTTTTCTGATATTGATAGTATTATATATGATATGCATATTAATGGTCAGATACCATTAGAGTTACTTGAATTTTTCATGTTCCATCACCTAGGATGCCATTTATATATGGTAACCCTAAAATACATGTCTATTTCAACCTCTCCTTTAAGAGCAATAGTCTCAGCCAGTAGCTGGATTACAGAGCCAGTTTCACATTTCATAGAGTCTAAACTTAAGATAGCCCTAAATTTCTCCAAGACGATACTGAAAGATGCATCACAATTTTTGGAAAATTTGTATTTATGGTCTAATATTAATAATGTAGCTGATAGTTATTTTGAACACTGGATGTAGATGCACTTTTGACATCCATTCCTAATGAAATAGGCATTAGTTATCTTAGAGAATTTATAACAGCACATAATATTTTTTTCAGCTATGGAGACCGAAACACTTTGTGCTTTAGTAGACCTAGTTGTTGTTGTGTCTTTCGGCTTATCCCGGTTAGGGGTCGCCACAGCGGAACTCCTGTCCGCTAATGTTTGGTAGTGGATTTTTACATGCCGAGTTACCAGCCCTGATGCACAACCTTCAATGAAGGCATGCCCATTCACATATGCCTCCACACAGAAGACGCTCTAGCTGAGAATCGAACGGGACAACGTCTTGCTGTGAGGCGACAACACTACCGCAGCACCACTACCGCGGGTACCTTTAGTAGACCTAGTACTGAATAATAATGTATTTTTGTTTCATGCAATAATATATAAGCAAAGTAAAGGAGTGACCATGTGTACTCCTATGGCAAATAGTTATGCCAGTTTGGTACTCAGTAAATGGGAGGTGAAATATTTTTTAAGTCACAGAAAAATTAGTACATTAACTAATTAAATCTGAGTGATGCCTCGAGGTGCATCTGCAGTTAACTCCTACTGATGACTCTAGGCATCAAATATTGCTTGTTAATATTTGCAGCAATAATTCCAAAACCATGGTTTTAAAATATTTCAACTTAAATCTTGCACAATAGCAAACAAAGCTGTATTAATAGTTGATCTCTGTCTAGTGCACGTAAATGGATATTAACTGTTAGTTTTATGATATTAATTTATAGATACATCATTTTCACATTTTTTAAATATCTCAACAACCAAGTAACACAGACAGAACCCCTTAGCCTAATATGCAAAGCTATCAGTTAGATGAATAACATGGTGCTGACAGTATGTGTGTAACTAGAGCGATTGCTGAGATATTGTAAATTGTTTACAAAATATTACAAATGTAATCCTTACTGTGTTTACTGTCCCCCAGAGTCACTATTCTTCCATGCAGGACTAGCTTAGTCCTGCATGGAAGCAGCCATTTAGGAGCAGGATGGCAGCGTGCAATGCATATTAATGAAGGCGCGCTGCCTGAGGTCCTGATCTCACATGGAGCATGTAAGAGTGCAGGGGGCATGTCTGAGAGCAGAGCTCTCAGAATATACATGCCTCTGCAATGAAGAACAGCAAAGCAGACCAGTCAGAAAAGAATGAGTGAGACCGCTCATAGGTGTATGCATACCCCCAGCAACATCCCCTCACGTGTACAAGAGCAATAGTTAAAACAACAAATATAAAGATACTTCTTTTATTTTTTTATGAAACAGATCAAATTTAACCATAGGTGCATGGGTTTGCCCATTGTTTAGCTACAGTTAATGCAGCTTAAATGGCAGAAGAGCATAAAAAGCAAGATATATGCAAATGAAGCAGTACAGCAATAGTGTAGTGGGCAGAGCATTCGCCTTATGAGCAGTCATTCCTGGTTCGAGTCCCACTGCAGTACATTCCATTTGACCAATATTTTCAGTTGCATAACCTACTAAAGAACATATATTTGTGAACTGGAGTACTGCATTAAATGCAGATGTGAGGTGTCAGTGTCATAATGTTGCAAAGTCCACAGATAATACATGTGCCCAATACAGTATATGTGCACAGGAATCAGGGGTACAAATGGAAGGTGAAATGTGTAATGAATGATAACTCCATACAGCTTCCAAATCCCCAACCTTCCCAAGAACCATTAGACATTACTGTCTAAATTAGTGCAGTGGTAAGTGGGAGTAAGCATTAGTAAGCAAGTGTAAGCACTATTAAGCACAAGTAAGTGGGTTTAAGCCAATTTGCATGGGGATAAGCAATGCGCACACAGGTTAAGCAATATTGAAGCTAACTCTCTGTAAGCATATTTAACCTGAGGTTAGCATTGCTTACCCTCGCGCAAACCCGTGCAAACCTGCTTACAAGTGCTTAAAAGTGCCTCAATCACTCTGTATCCAACAGCTGCTGTTCTGCCCAGCAACACAATAAACAGCCCTTACAGGTTTTGAATCCAGTACCCTATACACTACAGTCACAGTAGTTAACCACAACGCCATCACAGCAGTACATAAGGTTGAGGTATCACCAAACAAATCCTCACTATAGTAAAATCAAACTGAACATGTGAAAGGAATCTATATACAGTCTTATGTTCTATAACCTACTACATAATATAAATATGTGAACTGGAGTACTGAAGTAAGCCCAGATGTGAGGTGTAATTGTAATAAAGTATTGAAGTTCTCTATTAAACACAAGGACCCCATGCATTTTACGTACACTTGAATCATGAATACCAGATATATATATATATAACTTGTAATGAATAATACATCGATGCCAAAAAGCAAATATAATGCGAAGTACATATTAAGCAACTCTAAGCATTGGGGTTTATATCATAACATTGAAGTAGTAAAACATCGAATGTTATAATATCGAACCCAAAACAGCGAACACTGAAAATAGTGAAGCTGCAGAACATTGACTTCTTTCCTAGGGAAAGAATTCAGTGGGCTGTTTCTGCCACTTCGCTATTTTCTTCACTCTAGTGTGAAGGTTACAGACCAGGTTAAGCTAAGTGTGGGAATGGACAGGGTTAAGGTGAGTGTGGGAATGAGATAGTTAGGGACCTTAGGGTTAGGGAGCGGGTAAGGTGAATGTGTGATAGTTAGGGGCCTTAGAGTTAGGGACCAGGTAAGGTGAGTGTGCAATAGTTAGGGACCTTAGGGTTAGGGTTTGGGTTTAGGTAAGTGGATAGATAGTAGTGTATGTATGGTTTAGTGTAGAGTTAGAAGTAGGATTTTAAGTGTATATGTGTGAATTACTTTTTTTGGTGTGCTTGTGTTGTGTGTGTGTTTCTCGGAACAGCAAATTTTTTCCCTGTGAAAAAATTTGCTGTTCTGAGCTTACGGTTATATTACATTTTGAAATTCCAAGTTCGAGCTTTTGGTGTTCAATATTTTGGGATTTTGATTATGTGATATACACCCAAGCATTGCACAGGCTAGCTTAGTAGGTGTAAGCAATGTGTAGGCCAGCTAACTCTATTTGCCCAGTGGTATACCCCTTTAAACAATGCCAGCCTTAGGTAAGCAGGTTTGCCCATAGCTTAGCCTTTTCAAAACTGTCCAATCACAGCAAAGTGCAGGAAATCAGCCCTATTTAAACCCAACAGGTGGGAATAAATCTCATAACTGGTTGTAGCTTCCCCTTGCAGGCACCATGTCTGGAATGGGTGATGAAGTGCGCTTTCGAGTGCAGTGCTGGGGCATCCAGGAGTCCAGAGTCATGGCAGGACTCCTTGTCAAAGACCATGAGCAGAGACTGCTGCAGGGCCAGTACCAGGTTTCCCAATATAAAGCGGAAGCCTGGGACCGTCTCACCCGGGACCTCACCAGTGCCACTGGCATATACCAAACTGGTGAGCAGCTCAGGCATCACTATGCCGACCCGAAGCAGTGAAAGAGGGATCTCTTGGATCAGTGGATCCAAGAGGCTAGGACAACAGGGGAGGTCCCAGTAGTGTGTAAGTATCAGTCCACTACCTGTTTAATAATTGCCAGCTTATGTATATTATGGATAGGTATGGCTAAATATTTCTCTTATGTCCTTCACAGCAGCAAGTGAGTGGCTGTGAACCAGGAGGCCCATAGCTGTTGCTTGGAGAGATTGTGAAGTGAGGCAGGTTAATAATACTCTTGCATGTACTGTCATAGGAAATAAATCTAACTGTATTAATAAGTCAATTACCTGTATAAAATCTGTATTGTTTAAGGCAAGTACTGCATACACCAGAGAATATGTCAGGAAGAGTCTCATATAGGTTTTATGTAAATAAAAGCATAATAGCCTGACAATGAAGGTCTAACTGCTGGACTGCATGTGTTTACTCTGGTATTATATGGTAATGTAGATTTGCAGTCACTTAATAGTACTGTCATATTAAGCACTGTTACCCACACTGTGCAACATAAATAAAAAATGTGTATGAATGTCTATATATGACTGGTATAATTCCCAGAGGTCAGCTAGTACAAATGGGAGGGACATAGACAGAAAACATTGAAAAGACAGACAACAAAATCCAAATAGCACACACAACTGAGAACTGAACTGTTGTAATTTTAGCACACACAGCCATGGTTCAAATCCTGGGGGTGGTAGTAGTCTGCATACATAATCATACCCACAACTGTACAGATATGACCGAAATGTCCAGTAAATTGGCCCATATCTGCTGCCTGTCACTGTGTCCCCCTAGGAAATCAGTGGGATGATCCCAGACGTATAGGCTGCAAACAAGAAATACAACTGATTGTCACACATCTATAAGAACAAACATGTCACTTTAGCAACTCCCAAAACTGTTATGAGAGTAATAAGCCAAGTATGTCCCATCTACACCCCCATGTTGCTAAGCTGTGACCGGAGTGTGTACAGTAACAGAGTGAGATGTAAGTGCATAATACTAATGTAAAACTGGTACTTTGTGCGGCAACAGTCAGGTAGTGCTAACAAACATTGCTCCCACAGGTTCATCAGATATGAACACTGTGACCAGAAATAAAAGAGTGATACCCTCTACTGCTACTGTTTACTTTGGTATTGTAAGGCATTGTTAATGTTGCAGTTGCTCTGAATAATAAGGTATTACTCATCACTGTCACCCACACTCTGCTACATAATATAACTGTCTAGGAAATCCTGTATAAGAGTGATGTAATACAAGGTCAGAATGTAAAATCACAGGAGAATTTTACACAGAAATCAGATAAGAGATATACAGCATTATCCATATCGCACACGCAACTGTGATGGACAGTATTTTAGTGTTACAGACACAGTCGTGATCTGAACCCTGGGAGTTGAAGTAGGCTGCATACAGAATCATACCCCACAACTGCACAGATATGTCCAGAATGTCTAGTATATCGGCCCATAACCACTGCCTGTCACCCTGTCCCCCTGGGAAATCAATCTGGTGATCCCAGATGTTTGGGCAACAGACAGGAAATACAACTGATTGTCACACATCTATAAAAACAAACCTGTCACACTAGCAACTCCCCAAAATGTTATGAGAGTATTCGGCCAAGTATGTCCCATTTACACCCCCATGTTGTCAAGCTGTAACCAAAGTGTTTACAGTAACAGAGTGAGATGTAAGTGCGTAATACTAATGTGAAATCTGGTACTTTGTGTGGCAAAATTCAGGTAGTGTTAACAAACAAGTGCTAACAAACATTGCTCCCACAGGTCTGTCAGATACGAACACTGTGCCTAGAGATAAAAGATTGATACCCTGTATTGCTACTGTTTACTCTGGTATTGTATGGCATTGTGAGTGCTGCAGTTGCTCTGAATAATAAGGTATCACTGATCACTGTCGCCCATACTGTGCTACATAATATAACTATCAAGGAAATCCTGTATGAGTGTTGTAGGTCACTAAAGTTTGAAGAGGGCAAAAGTCTACATATATCCCTATTCACCTGCATGTGGTCAAGCCATGGCCAGAGTCTGTGCAAAAAGAGATGGACATGTATGTGCATAACATAGACCTGCAATCTGGGAGTATGTGTAGAAACAGTTAGTTAGTGTTAACAAATAATTCCTCCGTAGGTATACCAGGTAAGAGGTGTATACTGCAGGTAACACCAGTCCATGTATATAGTTGTTGACAGCCATATCACTGTCCAAACTAAGGCAATAGGGTAGAGTAGTAATACTTGTAAGGTACAGATAACAGCACTGACTAGGAAAGTAATGCAAACTACAGGAATACACTAGTTGTTAATTGACATCTTTCTCTCCCCCCACCATATCTCCAACAATACACTAAATACCCACCTCAATTGGTACGTGATGACTTCACTGTCAAGTTGGGACATATGTCCTACTGTTTGATAATTATTCAGATCTGTTTCTATGCTTGTGCTAGGTTGAAATACTCCAACATTGGTGGCATGGTGCCGCCAATGTACCTGCATGCTGTGGTTATTACCACTGTGGTCCCATATATGTATGTGTTCCATTTGCTATGCAACTGTTCCATATCTGGTGTCTAGGTTAATGGGAATATCTATGCATGCTGTCATACCTATTCCTGGAATGTGATGACTATTACTAACCCACATATATTGAAAAACCATAAACACCATAGCACGTATGGGAATGCCGGTCCCAGCGGACCCACCTGTTCTACCTCAGCTGGCCATGGCACCGGACACCAGCACATCTGGGGCCCAACCCAGGACCTCCTCGCCCGTTGGTCCTGCACCACCTTCGGGTGGAACCACCTCAGGGGATGGAGCCCACCCCCCCTAGGAGCAGGCGTGGACATGAACCTGTCACCTATCGCCATGTCCAGGTCGTGGTGCATAGTGAGCTCAATAACAGTTTGGAGATCTGCTACACCAGCTTGGGGGACGTGTGTTGCAACTAGATGGTCAGATTGGCTCTCTGACTCACCCCCCAGTACAGCCACCTTCAGGGCTGTGAAGGTGCAGTGGTGACTGCCCATGGGTGGGGACCTCTGTCCCACTGTTTCACTAGGGAGCTCATGGGCTTCCGATTTTCCAACACCCCTCCCCATCAAGGTGTTTACCCCCACATGTGTCCTATACCACCCCTGTATGTGTCTTGTTTGTCTTGTCTGTTAACCTATCCAACCTACCTCCCCAAATATACTAACTATCCCTCCCCAACATCCCACTCTCACCTGAAAAAAAAGGGCAATCTGTTCCCAAAAAAATATTGCCCCATACATAGCTGTCCATTTTGCACGTGTCCACTGGACACATGTAATCTGGTCTAATTGGCATCACAACATATTATAGTTGTCCTCAACCCTCTCTCAGGGGTTTGAGTGTTCAAATCTACCTCCAAATTCAATGTATATGCACAGTTGTTGCTGTAGAAAAATGGGCAGCTATGGACCTTCCCTATACCCTCCTGCACATCCCTAGCTATTTTCCCTATTGTCTTTCCCTCTTTGTGCCCCTTTTTCACCACTTTCCTATCAACCCTTTTTTTCTTTTCTTTTAAAGAAATTAGCATGGGGGTAAGTGGGAGTAATTACTTTTACGAAGCAGTAAGCGGGTGTAAGCCTGTTTGCATGGGGGTAAGCAATGCCTAAACAGGTTAAGCAACTGAGAAGCTAAATGAGTATAAGAAACTGTAACCGGATGTTAACAGTGCTTACCTCCACTCAAACCCACACAAACCCACTTACAACTGCTTAAAAGTGCCTTACTCACTCTGTATCCAAAGGCCCTTGTTCTGCCCAGTAACAAAATAAACAGGCTTTGCAAGGCTCGAACCCAGGACCCTGCACACCATAACCAAAGTGATTTACAATGAAGACATGTCAGATATACATAACCCCAATGTTTTCACAAACATATCATCCAGCCCAGTCATTCAACAATACAGGAAATGTATTTAAACATGTAGATGTATGTGTGTGTGTGTGTGTGTGTGTGTGTGTGTGTGTGTGTGTGTGTGTGTGTGTATATATATATATATATATATATATATATATATATATATATATATATACATATATATATATATAAATAGATATAGCATATCTATATATGTAGATGTAGATATATATATATATATATATATATATATATATATATATATATATATGTAAGCATAAATATATATCTTATAGGTATATACAGACATATATCTATAGATATAAATAGATATAAAAGAGAACATAACAAAAACATATATGTCCACATGCACCATTAAAGGGGGTGAGGGGGCCCAAACAACATACGTCTTGTATGTATAGATATCGTCCCCACAGCCAAACACGTCTGCCCTGCAGTACAATACCAACTGTTGCAAATCCCATAACCAGGACCTGACACAACATGGGCACATGGTGTGAACAGTACCCCATACCACCTGTATGATGTCATGCTGGTATCAGTAACATATCATGCAGTACAGTCTGGCTACCATAGGGAATGTACAATGTGGAAGCAATCAACATTCCTAAGATACATATACGGACACATATATGCAGATACATACATACATATATATATATATATATATATATATATATATATATATATATAGATAGATATATATACATATATATATATATATATATATATATATATATATGTATATATATATATATATATATATATATATATATATATATATATATATATATATATATATATATATATATATATATGTAAATACACATACGCACACAGTGATATGTATAGGAAGATACATATGTAGAAGATGCATACAATATGGAACAGCCACTATGCCTACAGTTGCCACCTTACCAACTAGACACTGTATAAGCCACCCATACAAATGACAATTTCTGCTTGGAACATATACCCACAGAGAGGTCAAAGGATATAACAACAATCACAGGTTTGCATACATGGAAAAGCTTTATTTGTGTACTATTACAGCTGTATATGCCATGTCATATAGCTGTTTAGACTCTGACATACATATAAACATAGTAATGCAACTGTGAAACAGTTATATTAATACAGTAGTCTGGAAATGTTTACATATGTTGTTGTACAGGACGAGGCCTTCAGATAGTACAATAGTAAAGACAGACTGGGGCACAGGATAACAATCAAGCAACAGTAAGTAATGCAGATGTATAGTCTAGCAGCCTCTATCTACACACTGTACACAATCCCTAGGGGGTAAAGCCCTCAATTGATACAATGGGGTGTATCTGTTACATAACAAGGCATTACTGACACCATCACAATCACACTGACAAACAGAACAGTCTGTATGGCAAGATGTAGTAGGCCTGCATTTACCCAAGGGGAATTGTATGGTAATGTACATCTATATACCTTAAGGCAGCTTACCCCTGATACCCCCACATGTTGTAACAGCCTAAGTGAGTTTTGGTGCATCCCGTCCATAGACTGAATAACACAGGGCCATATACCACTGTTACATACACTGGCCTCTGTAGTGCATAAGGGCACACATGCATTGTGTAGATGAAGCCCACACATATAAGGCCCCAACCCCAGAATATGTGTGGGGGCCACAACAGCAGTGGACTGATGGCAGGAATGGCAGCATGACATACTCACAGCCCACTACATAACAACCCCAGACAGTATGTCATATGTACAAAGCCTGGTATGCAGGTGGAGGACAGAGGCTGGAACACAGGCCTATATGTGAAATATTGTTGTCATACACTAAGCAAGTCGTTGGTGTTACAGGATAGTCTGCAACATACCCTTAGTCAGGAATATGAAGAAACAGACATAGATATAGCCATGTACTAATAGCACTCAACACACACACTGCCAGAGATATATCTGACACAAGACCTGTGTGGTGGACTGAAAAAACATAATAGGCACACTTCTGGCCATCAAGAGGATAGGCCCACAGTTGAGAGTTATGCAGACAGACTGCATTCCAAGTTAAACTAGTATGTACACACAAACCCTGTAACTCTGGTGCTATATAATTCATACAACAACACTACTCTCACTCTCTCTGTAGTTCTGGAACCACCTACAAATATCTAGCTGGGCTGAGTGTGCAGGTTCTCATGTAAGAGGTATTGCTACCTGCTGTCTGTTACACTGCTGTCCACACACAGTAAGGATGTCCACCTTACAGGAAAGGCAAAGGAACCACTCCCACATGATGTAGGAATTTATAGTAGTTGGTTGCCATGACAGTGGTAATTGGAAGTACTACACAGCATGCTGCATGCAGGTAGCAAGTGGAGGACACTGATTGGTGCAAAGACCACCACCTGATCATGTGCATCACCTACAAAATCCATGCTGCAATCTATTCAAAGCAGCTCAATCCATTTACTGGAGGGAGACTGAGAGAGAGAGAGAGAGAGAGAGTGACTGAAAGGCAAAAACAAACACAAAAAAAAAAAACATCCAGCAAATTATCCAGAAGAGACATCATTCCCAGAACAGGTATGTGAAGTATATATGCATGTAATTGACTGTAGTATTTGGTCCATAATAATGGGATAGATTATGTGGAATGATGTATATGTACCATCAGGTGTTGTTGTAATGATGTTCAGCTGAACAACTGCTAAGGACAATAGAGTCTGTCCCTGTGGATAATGGGCCATACCCGTAAACTGTGCAGAGCAGCCCTGACTAATAAGATGTAAGCCATCATAGTGTGTGTTGTGTAATGGGAAGTAAGTATATTACTGTGGCCAATAGCTGGTGGTGGAAGTAATGCCATAATGATGGACACGTGGGTTCCACAGCCCACCTCTTGTAGGATACTCAGGTTAACCTGTATTGTAGCATGCAGGAATGCTATAGGTGTGTAATAGGGTTACCTGCAATCTGGCCCTACATATACCCCCCTAATGTCAGGCTGTGTACATATGTGGCACCTGTCTGTGTTGTAGCAAGGCAGAACAGTGCAGCTGTGCAGGAAGGTGTTGTGAGATTGTGGACCTGATGTCTGAAGATACCCCATATATAGGTATGCATATGTGTACACATATATATATATACATATATATTCTGGATTCACTTTATATCCTTGAAATACTGAAATATCATAATTCCGTATTTCAAAGCTATAAAGTCGAATTTTTGAAACCACAAAAACTCAGAACCGCGAAATTCAAAATATCGCACACTGAAAATTTTAAATTTCTTGCTTCTACTGCACACACACACACCATCCTCCCCACACACAAACACAAGCTCTCTATTACATAAAAGCATGGGGGCAAGCCCCCCTGTACCCCCATGTGGGGGGCTGCACCCCACACACACCCCGTACTTAAATATTGTTACTCTGAAGTTGCATACACACAAACACACACAAAACACCACCACACAAGCTGCATTCTCCTTGCACACATCACATCAATAAAACACATTGACATGCACCACAGCCCCTACCCAAAACCCTTAACACACACTTACCTGAATCTATAACAACAGCAAAACCTCAAAAGCACGAAATTCAAAACCGTCGGTATTCGAGGTTTTGAATTTCACACTTCTGAGCTTTCGCTGTTCTCAGGATTTCACTTTATGAGCTTAAAATACTGAATTTTGATAATTCAGTATTTTGAGCTTCTAAAGTGAATCCATATATTATACACATTGCCCTTGTCTGTGAAGTATGGAATGGGAATATGGGGAAGTATGGCAGGTATAGCTGTGGAGGTGGTCAGGGTTGGTAGATATAGAGGACAGCCTACAGAGGTGGTATGTGACACATGTAGTGGGTAACCACCCTGGATGGTGTGTGTGGTCTGTGAAGTGAATGCCCCATGGGCTCCAATATGGACACAATGGGAACAAGCCTCCCTCCCACTGCTACTCACAACAGCAGTCCACATCCTGAAGGTGCCTGGCCTGAGGCTGAACAGGAGGAGCAAGTGGACCCTGTGAATGCGTACTGGGTGCCTAAAGGTGATGTAGCACATCCCACATGTGTATGTGGAGCCTGTTATGGAACAGACCCTGGACCTGACCTCAGAGGAGAAGATCATGTCTGTGTGTACACCAAGGGGGGGGGGGGACCAACATCCTCTGAGTTGGTTCCACCTGAAGGTATTGCTGGACCAGTACATGAGTCCCACATGTGATGTGGCCTGGTAACATGGGCAGATGAGTTTGGAGAGGTGATTCTGCTGGCCACTAGTACATAAACATGCTATTGTGTCACTGTTATAGAACATATGTGGGTAGTAATAGTCTACACAATTCTGGAACATGTCCAACAGCATGCATACATATCCCCAATAACACAGAATGTCAGATTTTCAGCAACCACATAGCAAGCATACCACAGGCATATATGGAACCATAGTGGCCCTAACAATAGCATGTAGGTGAATAGTCTGTAACAGGCCAGCAATGATAGTGTCCATACAGGGGACATGGCTGCAAACACATTGCACAAAGTGTGGTACAATACAATATCTGCCCACTGATAGGGAAGCAGTAGCCATACCTATTGAGTTGTGTGTATAGTTTGTTGTTGCTGATATGATTGGGGGATGACAGTGATGTGTATTAAGAACTGTGGTAACCTTGCTGCATGACTTGCTCACACCTGTGTCTATCTTTATGTCTTTCAGGCAAGATGTCACATAGAAGGCTTCCAGCTTACTCAGCTGCTGAGAATGACACTGTGGTAAATCACCTAATCCAGCACTACCCTATCTTGTTTGGCCAGGCCGCCCATGATCAGCAGGAGTTTACTGCCCTGTGCAATGACCTAGTCCACAGGGTCAATGATGTCGGACTGCACAACCACAGTTATGAGGGTCCAGCATCATTGTTCTGACCTGCTTCACAATGCCCATTGGTGTGCTGCTGCAGTCCAGGGGGATTACCTCACAACAGGGGGGCCATGCCATCCATCCCTCCTGACACATATGGAGGAACTCCTAGCCAGCCTTGTGGCACCTGCCCTTCCGCAAAGTCAACAACTGCCAGACACCATTGTGGAGGTGGGTACTACCCACACACTGGCTGAAGAGCTTGCAGGTAAGGCCACAGGGCACATCAGTAGACCACTGTTGCATATACATCCACCTTTGTACAGGTAGATCATGTATATCTGACTTGTCATAGATATAGTTTGTTGCTGCATAGTAGTGATAAACAGATGTGCATATGTGGTAGTATTGTGGACATGTACTGTTGATGTATTGTAATTCTGCACCCACCGTGTAGCAATGCCACAGGTGTGGCCATGGCAGATCAAGGAAGGGTGTGTCATATCAATTAGGGTGTGTACACTCCCCATAGCCACGGTATGCTCCGATGGTTGTCAGTGTAATAGTGTTGGATTGGTCATACATGGTCCGCTGATGTTGAGAGCTTTAAATCAGACACCAGGCATTCACAAATGACATCTGTCCACATATCACCACAGGTATGTATTGCTGAAAAACATATGGGCTGTAAGCATTAAAGCTGACATAACTGACACAGTACTACACATTCAACAATGGGTTGTACACCTGTGAGGTGTGGTGCACAGTACATGGCAGGGTGCAGAACAGGTGCACAGCAATACTGTGTACATGGGTGCAGTGGTATCCAGGGGAAGGGGAATCACCTAGTAACACAGCGCATGCATCACACACATGTATACTGTTGCTAGCATGGATTGACTATAGCTGCACTGCATGCTGTTGTGTAGCATATGTTATGCATGTTGATAGATGGGTAATAGGAGGACTGTGTGTACTATCCCTGGGCCACCTCACCTGTATGTGTGTGTGTGTGTCCTGGTGGGCCGTTAGTTTGACTGTAGGTTCCCTCTGGTGAAGTGAAGGGAGGTTGATGCATGTAGGATGCATGTGTGCATGTGTGTGTGTGTTTGTGTGGTTGTCCATGTATGCACACATGTGATTGTGGGGTTGTTCATACATTAGTACCTCCCTTTGGGATCGTGCAGTACATGCAAATGGAATGACAAAAGACACACCAGGAATGCTTGTCATGTATGTAATCACAGGACAGCTGTTAGTATAATAAGGTCTGTAGCATGGAACCGGCATTGAGAGGGAAGGTAGATACCAGGTATACCCTTAAGATCACAATCAGCAGAGAGGTGACTGACAACCCATGTATGCAGCACTACAGATGCATTGGGGAATTACTAGTCAACACCAGGGAGTGTAACCCTATATTACAATTGTCACATGATAGGATGACTGAGCAGCATATCTGGCATGTACTGAGCAATACATACACATGATTTTATTTATTTTTTATTTTATTTTACGTTTGTTAACTGGGCTAGTCTGGCTGGATACATGTCCATTTTCAGCAGAGGCCCGAGGAGAAAAGCTCCACTATCATACTATAACTTTACAGTTTAAAAAGAAACCACTAATCAAAAAAACAATCAAACAATAAAACAATCAAAGAATGACAAAAGAAAGCAAAGTAAAATTGAATATACAGTATTACTGGGCTAGTGTGATACTCCAGTGCATGATATTATAGAGTGAACATTGTAGCCCCCACATATAGGGGCCATGCTCATGATGTCTGGACATACACAGGGTGAACACTGAATGTCAGCAGTGAGGCCATGTAAAACCACTCCACTCAGGTCAGGCAGGTAATGGAGTAGCAGGTTTTGTGTTGTGATCACTTGTCTAGGCATTTAGAGGACTGATACGTTGATGAGTGGTATCAATGAGTGTATGTTACCAAATGTGATGCAGGATGGGGAATGCATGGAAATATATGTGGGACTGTCTGTAAAGTCACAGACAGGTAGGTATTAAGGTGGTGTATGTGTGCGTGCATGTGCGTGTGTGTGTGTGTGTGTTTGTGTGTGCGTGTGTGCGTGTGTGCGTGTGTGTGTGCGTGTGTGTGTGTGTGCGTGTGTGCGTGTGTGTATGTGTTTGTGTGTGTGTTTGTGTGTACTGTTATGCAGTGATGTACAGGTCTTAAAGTGCATTTATTGATTTCTCCCACAGGTGGTGAGGAGGGTCAGGGCCCCACCTGCATGCAATCTGATGTTGGTGTCCATACAGACACCGAAGATGATGATAGTACTGTTGAGGGGTTGTCAAGGGCTGAAAAAGCACCATCATTTGACATAACCCTTTTAGCCACCCCAACCCCACACACAGTTTCAGTGACTATGCATACCCCATCACCAGTGGCCATAGCGGAGGGACAGCTGGTGTTTGGTGGCAGTGCACAGGAAAGTGTGGTAACCATGCCTACTGTGTCTGGTCGCAGCAGGCATAGCCAGATGTCCTGCAGGGTGCCACATAGGCAGGTGTCCCAGGGTGCTCGTGGTAGGGCCACTGATGATAATGCCCCTGACACATGCAACACAGCTAGTACCAGCGGGTGCATGTTTCAAGCTGTCATGGTGGCACAAGCTCATATGGAATGTTAAACCAGACAGGGCCTGAGGCTGCAGAGGTCTGCTCTCACATCTGCAAGTGACAACTTCTGTGAACTGTCTCGTGCCATCCGTGCATTTACTGAGCTCATGGATAGATGGTCTGGTGAGATGATGGCCCTCATCGACCGTGGTTTGTCTGTGCTTGCATGTGTGGTGGGAGTGTGGTGACAGCCACATGGATGTAGGCCAGCAATGCCAACATCTGGCAGTTAACGTGGACATGCTAGGACACCAAGGGGCTCCCATAGTATCAGTACCAGCCCCAGCACTGAGGGGTGGGTGCTGTCCACACCACAGCAGGCCATGAGCACGTGGTCCTGGCCAGTCCCAGGAGGGAAATGGTTCCACTGGACATTTGTCATAATCAGGGGAGAGTAGCACATCGAGGCCTGAACCTGGAAATGCCCATAGAATCCCTGGCAGGCACAGTTCAAATGTCCATGGCCAGAGGCAGTGAACTGCACACCCTGCCAGGTATGGTCTGCAGCTGTCTATAAACACCTGGTACAACTGTGTCATGCATACCCACACAGTATACAAATACACCTAGGGCAACCCCTTACCTACACACACCACATCACCATGCCCAGTTCACCTCATTACACCCCTCACCCACACACATGGTGTCAAATATATAGCCCATACTCGGCCTCTGGCAAATCAACAACACACCCTATGCATATGATGATACCTTTGCCACATCCCTGTCATCCACACCATCGATGCAGGACCAGGCTAATATGGTTCTGATGCACACAGTGACTGTACTACAGTGTACCACAGTACTGCAGTGTAACATGTTGTCAGGAGTAAAGTGTAATGCATATATGTCGGGTAGTGTAGCCGTCCAGCAATAATGCATTATAGCTGTTAGTAATACTGGTTGCTTGTGGTCTCTATAATGTTATCCATTTGTGTTGTAGGTGTACATGTGCCAGCACGAGGATGGTCTGCAGTCATATTCCGCAATGGGGTAAGGCACTGTGGTGACACCATGGCTGTGACATATTTGGGGTACAGTTGAACACATGTCACAGGTTTGTATAACAGTTATTGCTGTGCCTCATGGACAGGTGACCTGCTGGGACATGTATAATCTGCAACCTGATGTAGACCCATGCAAAAACACACACACTCTTACTTGGCAACACTGGGACTAGACCCCTACCTAGGTATGTAGTGATGCTGAAGTGTGTGGCTTTCATTGCACAGCGTTTAGGGTGAGGTGTGTTCCAGGTTACATGTTACATGCAGAACATCCCCAGACATGTACAGTATGCTAATGGGGGTTTAGTATTGTTTATTTGAATGGAAAAACATTTTCCATTCAAATAAATGAATGATAATACCGAAAGTACAAATAACTACCGTTCACAATGTTGAACCAAATGCTTGTTGCATTTGACTTGACATTGTTATCGAACCAAATGCTTGTTGCATTTGACTCAACATTGTTGTCGAAACCACCACATGATAGCCGTATAAGAGCTGATGTAAATCAAACTCCTATACAGCTATCACGTTTTGCTGTGCCCCCCACACCCTCTCTACTTATATATTCTAACTCCGAGATCGCACTACAGTGGGGATGTGGATGAATTTCCACTCCCCACTGTACCACAATCTCCATGCAGATAGTCAATTTCTACTTATGCGAATGCAGTTGTGCATTCACATAAGTGAAGTTGACTATCTGTTGCAAAACTGCTTGTGCATTCAACATTCTGTTTTTTAGCACATTGCAGCCGATAGAATGTCATTCGCACAAACAATAGTAAACCTAATGGGGGATGTAATGGGTGTATATGGACAATATATAGTGTGATATACCTTCATATACACATTAACAGACACATAACAGGCAGACACACGTCCGAGAGACCTGGGCCTATCACTGTTAACTAACTTGACCGTGTGTCCAATGCATTACAGGTAGGCTGCACACAGCACATGCATAACTGGCCTGGATTGTGGTATCAGTTACCTGTATGGTTGATGGTGACAGTGGTAACCATAACGTGGTACATGGGACATATACCGGGTGTACCTTGGTGTAATGACAGTGTACACAGCACCCACATCCCCCAGTGGATATTGTACACCCTGAAACCCATGATGTCACTCTGCCATACCCACCATCACACATTTCCCACAACTGCGGTACACCCATTGTATAGCTCAACAATGGTACTACAGGGATATGCATCTAATACACATGCCATATGCATGGTAGGGGGTTGCATTGTCATGCCTCACCTATGGGCAGCAACACCACGATCTGTACTACTGTGTGGCAATGGGTATTGTAATAGGAGTATGTGGCCTCGGAATGCTGTACACTACAGATATACAGGTATGCACACATGCACACACTTGCCAGAAGTCAATGAGTATCCCATGCCTATCAACCCATTTGTACAACACTGTTGTGCTGGTACTGCAAGGCTCATGTAGCCAGTATGGGGAGGAGCTGAACAGGGTACATGTAATGTCCCATGCAGCAGCAACCACAACTGACTATGGCAATGGGTGTTGCAATGGTTGTGAAGGCTCTCATGGAATTCCCAAGTACAAGTCTGCTAACACACAGACACTGCTATAGTCAGTCATGCACACATACACATGTGTCACTACAGGGGTGCATCGCTGCAGGTGGTCATAGCTTTATACCTAGCTATTGTCTAAGAAGAGATGGATTGTGTAAGAGATGTGTGTACAGTGGTATCCTGCCACCTGCCATGTAGCAGCAGGCAATCTATCGACAGACACTACTGTGGTGACCCTCAAGGTGAGAGTGACATGCATCACCCAATCCTCCAGGTGCCTCCTGCACATGGCCACTGAGCGATCAAGTTGACATGTATGCAACATGCATTACAATGCATGGTTAGTGTCTGTGATGGAGATATGTACCCAAGTGTGTTCTGTTGACTGCGTTAGTGTAGCAGAGGTACCCATGGCATGTGGTGCTTGCAGGGTGTTATGTCCTATATGGGCCAGTTTTTACACAGCTAGGCAGACATGTCAGTGTCAATCAAGCTTACATTGCCTGTACATATCCAGCTGGATACCTGTCATCTGCACATCTGTACAGGGAGGGACAGTCATCAGCTTGGCAAATAGCTATGCAGTAGGATGAATGTGTTGACAGATAGATATTTGACAACAATATGTATGCCATAACTACATGTTAGAAGCCCTCAGTAACATGTACTGTACAGACGGTAGTCTACATTTACATTCCACATGTTGGAGCATTACCAAGTAGGGGTTATGTACTGTGACACTGCTCACACACCAGGGATACAACAGGGAGGCCTCGGAGTCCAACTATGCCTGCAGGTGTGCCTGCTGTCAGTACTACATTTAGCACTCTACTCTTGCTGGGGTAAGCACTGTCAACAGTAGTACCACCAAGATACACAACATGCCAGCATGACAGCACATACCCTGGGCTACTACCCCTGTATGTAACACATTCACATGGATAACAGTGCTGTACAGGCTTCATATACATCTGTGTCCCAGATATGGCACTCACACCCCTTGCTACTGAATGACAGCACATAGGTGCATGTATTGTACATGGCATTACAGACAGTTATAACAGATGTCATTACCCTGCTATGTTATCAGACTGAGTGGTGTGAACTGGTTACCAGGGCTAAGCCATGCTTAGCAAGTATCAACATTGCTGCAATATAACAGCTAAGCTGATTTGCGCACTGGTAAGCAAAGCCTACACTGTGTAAGTGCCCGTACATTTACCCGCAGTGTAGCACTGCTTAGCTTCACACACACATGCACAAACCTGCTAAAAGCTGCTCAAAACTGCCTTAACCACTCTGTATCTGACAGCACTTGTTCTGCCCAGCAGCAAAATGAACAGCCCTTGCAGGTCTTGAACCCAGGACCCCGTACATTATAGTCACAACACCTAAACACCACACCATGACCACTTTGAAGACAGCTGTTTTTCCACTATATCTGTCAAAGCACATATTGATTAGTATTGAAAAATTACCTTTACTTCCACAATTGTGTAGTACTTGTTATTAATATGACTGTAGCATCACATATGTTGTTTTATCATAATGTACACATAGCAGATACATACTGTGAGGTACATCTGGGAGGGTATACACAACCATGAGGTTTACACATGACAGGAATATGGATATATACATATAATAGGTTGATATATGTCTACATGTACATACACATGTGTATTCATACATATGTCTGTATACACATCTGTATAGTGCAACATATATATGGCCATGTATACATCTCTTTGTATGTTATGTATCTATATATATATATATATATATATATATATATATATATATATATATATATATATAGATATATATATATATATATATATAGATATATGTATGTATATATAGATATATGTATATATAGCTATATATATATATATATATATATATATATATATATATATACACACACACACACACACACACTCTCTTTATGTACAGATATGTCTATTTATGCAGATATATATATATATATATATATATATATATATATATATATATATATATATATAAAACTATCTGTGCATACATATCTATTTTGATATACCTATTACTGTCAATATATATGTAGATATCCATAAGTACATGTGCATAAGTATCTCTATCTGTATATGTGTAGACATATATTGCTGTGTATATGTATATATCTGAGTGTTTATATGTATATATATATGTACATATACATAGCAATCTATATATGTCGATATGTATATGTGTATATATCTATATAGATATATGGATAATTATATATGGAGTTGAGTCCTACTTCAGCCCCAATAGTCCCAACCTCTTAGTGCAAGGGGATGTCAGGTATGTATTGCAGGTATATATGTGGACTATTGCTATTGTAATAGGGGTTGTCTTCACAGACATGTTGTGTGTGGGAAGTCACATCTGTTTTTAACATGTGCGCTATTGGCTAAGGACAGACATCCTAAGGACATCATAGTAAAGTACCACTGTTAGCACAGTAACAATCCTGTGGACTACAGCAGAGATATGGCCAATAAATGTGCACAGTCTAACACACTCTGGTCAGTCCAGAGGTATGCACATAACTCCTTAGTGTAAGATATATGTCCCAAGCCTGACAATGTGGATGTTAACAGCCATGTAGATGGGTATATCACGTAAATACTGGTATACTTTTGCCCACATAGGTTATGCATTCACAGACCCCTGTTTGTCCTGACACATAATAACCACTGGTACATAGGTGACATGGCCACATACTACCCACTAGTTAGTGATATACTTCTGTACAGCATCCCACTGCTTTGTCAGACATACATGACTGTTATGGTGGCCTGGCAGCAATACACCTGGAAAGTATCTGGACATAACAGCACAATGGGTATATACACTAAGCTGCTAGGCATGTAACAAAGCACTGTGCAGGATACAGACAGACTGCCACAACACTGGCCTACATTTCTTATGGGGGAATACACATGTACCTGCATATATAGCAGGCTCTACAGGCATGTCACAGGTCAGAGTAGCAGACACCTGTGTGAAAGTGAATAACCACAACCAATGTGAACACAGCCACAGCCACATATGGTAAGCTAGCATAATATTACAGTATATGGACTATCTGATCAACACCATCCTCATATGTGCCACTCACACACTAACCCTACATATACTGGGCCACTACACAGTGTGGTCCAATGCCTGTCTGTGGTATGGGACATGTGCGTGTTTGGCCTTACAAACATGTACGCCAATAGGGTAACATACACTGGAGCAGCATGTAACATCAGATAGAACAGGGCCAAGAACAATGACATCTAACACAGTCTGTACACAGGCCAAGGTACATATTCACAATACACATGATGCCGATATTCACCATAAGTACACAAACCTCAGTACTGTACACACAACCACAGAATGCCCTTGTTATATCCTCAAATATAACCCCTACTATACATAACATGTGTAGCAGTCTGATATCTCACTGGCTTGTTATCAGATGTCATGTCAATAAATTATGGTGTACAGAACATATGCACCTCTTACTGCATGACATATGTACAAAGGTTGACAGAGTTGTGGCTGGAGGCACAAACACAGTACCAATATTGACATGTTGCTGCGATAACCTCATACATTTACTGTTGTAACATGCTTTGTTGTGACATATGTCCTATGAGGGATATGAAGTCAGTAACTCTCATGGCTGTCACCATGTACTGACCGCAATCCTCACACTATGTTTCTGCAGTTCACAGATATGTGCTCTGTGAGTAACACAAGAAGCAAAAGGCACCACACACTGCACAGTCTGCAGATGACCCTACAGATGGGGGTTTCCTCAAAAACATAGCACTGTCATGACAGTTATTAAAACATGTGGACCAGCCATATCCACACACACCCTGTTAAACCAACATTACTCCAAATGCAGAATAGCAACACTTACATTCTGTAGTCATGTCAGTCACATCCTCCTCCTGTGTGTTGGCCTGTTTCCACAGTGTATGTTGTTAGAGGAAAAATCCCCAATCCATCTGTGATGCTGTTTGCCAAACACCATATCTAGGTACTGCTCACAGTGAATGAAAAGGCCCAGCACCAACATGATGTTCTTAGATATTGGAGGGTGTTTCCATGCAATTGGCTATGGGAATGTTACCACAGCTGTTCCACATGCAATTAGCTGGAGGAGGGCTGCAATTCATGCAGAAGCCATCAGTTGCTCATGAGCATCACTTACAAAACACATACTGCTGCCTAAGCAAAGCAGGTGTAGTTCTCCACATACACCAGAGAGGGAGTGAGAGAGGCAGACAGAGACAAAGCAAGTCAGGGAGGGGGTAGGAGAATAAAACCTAAGCATGTTTGTGTCACACACCTACCAGTACAGGGTAGCAAATAACAAACCCCTGACTGACTATGTATTGCTATCACATGTCTATGCAGTTATTGGATGCACCACATAGCTTACATGTTGAGGAGCTCTCCAAACATATATGTGATGGTGAGTGACATCAGCAACAGTGATACAGTAGTGATATGGTTGGTGTAGTACATGTGCCTATCCGCATGAACAGGTGTCAGCGTCAACACAGCCACACTCTCTCAGGGACTCACACACACAGTGACACACTTGACAGGGTCAGGAATACACTTCCTCACTAGTTAGTTTGCCACAATACAGTGCTGCACGGGTATCACATGCACCACAGTGGTTATCCGAAGGTTATATGAGCAAAGGGTATGTGGAGGTGTCTGACATCAGACAGCATGCTTCAGTATGCCAATGGGGGTTGTAGTGAGTGTGAATGTGGTCAAAAGCATCATACACCACACACACAGTCACAGGGTGCCAGTACCGACATGCATGCATGCATTGCTTCACGGGTGTGTAGTGGTTGACTGTGCCAAAAGGCTATACAAGGCTAGGTGAAGGGTATACCTTGACATCAGGCCACATGACAATGGTCTGCAGTGTGGCTCAGGGGTGTAGTGTCTGGATTGGCCCACACAGGTGGGTATTGTATTCACCATCCAGTCACCTGGGTAACTATTGTGTGTGGCCATTGCTGTTCAATGCTTGCCATGAATGTGTTCTTTAGTCCATGACATAGACGCTGATTGGGATGTGCACACATCCCATATGCATGTGCAGTGACATGTGGAACTGTACCAGGGGGTGTCTGGCCCATGTTGTGTACACAGAGTATTATAATCAGATATGCCTGCCCTGACCTCATTTGCTGGGAACAGGTAATGGACATCAGGTTGACTCTGCACCTACATTGATAGCATGATACAGGTATTCCTTGGTGTTAGTGGCATCTGTCCATACATGGCATGTGTATAAGGTATGGTATGTCCTTTGTGGATCACATTTGATGGCACTACAGGTGTTGCAGGCATCCACTGGGGAGCATAGTAAAGGCACACTGTCTGCATGTACATGTGTATTGTACTAATGGACAGGGTGCCATGCCCTCTGTCATCCACTGCAATCACACCATGGTTACTATCTGTGGGCAATATGCAGGGTACTGCCAACATAGAAATTGTTGCCTAGGCAAGTGTGTTTGTGTATGAAACATGGGTTGAAAGTGTTCTCTGTAATACAAGGGTTGCTAACTTTGTTCGCCAGGCCTTGATGTCACATGTAGGGGTATGGATTGCCAACCCAGCCTCTTGACTATTTCACATCTGTTATCCTTGTAAGGTGGACATCGTGACATATAATAGGGCCACCATATAAGAAATTTGCAAAACCTGCTCCACATTGAGTCCAGTTGTTACACACCCACAGCCACCTCCACACAGGATACAAATGACAAAAACAGACACACACACAGACCTGTCATGTATGTGATAAGAACTCCTACCTAACTAGTTTATTACACTACAGCATTAAGCAGTTATAGGATGTGCCACAAAGATTACTGCAGTATTCTTTCCCCAGAGGTGTATTTCACAGTGACTGACATCAGCAGGCTTGCCAAACTAGGACATTTGAATTGTAGTGAGAGTGACTAGCCTAAAAAGCATTGCCCCTAAACAGACATAGAAACACACACACACACAAACATCCACACTTGCCATGTGTGGGAAAAGAACACCTACCAAAGTACTATATCACACTACAGCATTATGCTGTTATGGGATGCACCACAGAGATTACTGAGCTAGGTCTTTCCCCAAAGGTGTATTTCACAGTGACTGACATTAAGCAGACTTGCCAAAGTAAACCATTTAATTTGTAGTGAGTGTGACTTGCCTAAAAGGAATTGCTTCCTACACAGACACACACACACACACACACACACACACACACACACACACACACACACACACACACACAGTTGCCATGTCTGGGATTAGAACTTATACCTAACTAGCTTATCAGACTGCAGCATTACACAGTTATAAGACGCTCCATGGAGATTACTGGGCTACACCTTTGCCAAAGGTGTATTTCACAGTGAATAACATCAGCAGCCTTGCCAAAGTGGGGCATTTGAATTGTAATGTGTGTAACTAGCAAAAAAATGATTGCTCCCTACACAGACAGACACACACACACACACACACACACACACACACACACACACACACACACACACGCACAAACACAAATGCCATGTCTGGGATTAGAACTCCTACCTAACTAGTTTATCACACTACAGCATTACAAAGTTTTAGGCCACACCACATAGATTATTGATCTACACCTTTCCCAAGGGTGTATTTCACAGTGAATGATATCAGCAGCCCTGCCAAAGTAGGCCATTTGAATTGTAGTGAGTGTGACTAGCCTAAAAAGCATTTCTCCCTACACAGACAAAGACACACACAAACACACACACACACACACACACACACACACACACACACACACACACACACACACACACACACAAACACACACAAAATTGGCATGTCTAGGATTAGAACTCCTAACTAACTAGTTTATCACACTATAGCATTACGCAGTTTTAGGACGTGCCACAGAGATTAGTGGGCTATTCCAGTCCCAAAAGTGTATTTCAAAGTGGATGACATCAGCTGGCATGCCATAGTAGGGCTATGGGGAGGGCAGTATGTGTGCATGGGCTATAACCCATTCATCTAGAGGTTGACACACCACATGCAGGCATACGCAGGTTTATATTCTGCAGGTACGTGTATACAACTGCTAGATGACTACTGCCTTGTACAGTCATGTTGCACAGCTAGCACTTGCACCACAGAGTCTGTAATGCTGATAGATACCAGTGGCTAATTTCTACAGTGAGTGACATTTACACATCATGTGGTTGTAGCCATTTGGCTGTGTGCTGAGTGGGACAGTCCTCATGATGGCGGGTTATTTGTCACTGTCACTCTCTTCCACACATCTATGTATGTCTACATTTGGCATATTACAGTGTGTTGTCCTTGGATATATGTCTGTATTCCTATCCAATGTGTGTGCAGAGCATGACCGGTGCATACTGAGGAGTGCATGCACTAATATATGCAACTGTCAGATATGTATGGTCCACTGCTGTTTGCAGACATGGGCTACATTTGTTTAAGTGTGTGAGCATGCCGAGTATGCCCTTCAGTATTGAATGTGTGGATCCATTCCAGGTAGTTTGTACTCTAGTGTAGACCTATGTGTGTACGCATCCAGGTAGCAACCTTCTTCTGCAGGGTATCTGTAGAGCATTTGGCAATATGGGGTCAAACTGTGCAAGGGATAATGTGTCCTGTAGGTGATTGTGTCTGTGCTGCTTCTGCTACATGGTACTGGTGTTAGCAGAGATATTCAGACATGTGTACTGTTATACACTGTGATGTTTTATAGTTTCATAGGTAGGTGCTAGGCTATTGGCTCTAGGGCCTATATAAGCCTAGCCAAATGGTACCCTGACTTTTGCCAACCAAGAAAATTATTTTCCTGTGCCCCTGTCAAGCAGAGCCAGAAAGTGACCCCGGGGAGAATTTCCTATCTCCCATCCAATCATCAATATTTTTCTTGAAGAGTGCTAATGAAGATCTTTGTTTGATATAGATAGGTAGTTTGTTCCAGAGTATAGGAAGTCTCTGGGACAGGAATCTATCCCTCCAGCATGTTCTGTTTATTGTGGTGACAAGGTTTAGGTCCCTAGAGTGAGTAGCTCAGAGGGATTGGGATTTCTTTACATGGAGCATGTCCAACAGCTCTGGGTTTGACATAGCTTTGTATGTTAGGCAGAGATCGCCTCTAAGTAGATGATATGTGACAGAGTAAAGCTGGAGTTTTTTTAGACGGTCTGCGTAGGGCATCTGTTTGAGGCTGGTAATCCTCTTTCTGAGGTATTTCTGTGGCCTTTCCAGTTGTTGTAGATGTCTTGTGAGGTACATACCAAAAGGGGCGTTGTACTCTATAATGGGTCTAATGAGTGATGAATAGAGGGAAACAATTACCTCTTTTTTCCTGGATGAGAGACCTTTTGTGATGAGGTGTGCCACATAGAAGGATTTCTTGACTACTGCAGCAATGTGATTATCAAAGGAGAGACTACTGTCCACCTGTGTCCCAAGGTCTCCTATCACACTTTTGGTGTTAAGTAGACTACTGTCTATGTGGTAGTTCATGGGTACAGAGTTTTTACCAAAAGGGATGGCAATGCACTTTTTGGCATTGAGATTGAGGCCATGGCTTTGACACCAGGCATCTTTCTCAGTGAGGCCCTTTTGTAGGATGTCCACATCGTTAGGAGTTTTGATTATGGCTCGTAGTTTGCAGTCATCTGCAAACTTTGTTAGCCAAAGACCTTCTGTGTTAGCCTGTACTTCAGATAAGTAGATACAAAACAGGAGAGGACCTAGGGCTGAATCCTCTGGTACTCCACTTGTCACTGGTCTGAAGTTGGATTTAGAGTCTGCTACTCTCACAGTGTGGGTTCTGTCAGTGAGCCAGTTGGCAACCCATCTTGTGACATTGGGATTTATACCTAGTTTAGTGAGTTTGTCTATAATTCCAGAATGGGGATGGTGTCAAAAGCCTTGGTGAGATCTAGATAGGCTGTGTGAACTACCTTACCTTCATCTATGGCTTTATTGACCTCTTCAAAGAAGTCTATCCAATTTAGGAGACATGATCTGCCTTTTACAAACCTGAACTGGGTAGGGTCCAGAGTTTGGAGATTACCAATGTCATTGTTTATAAGTTTCATGATGATACACTCCATAGCCTTGCAGACCAGACTTGTCAGGCTAATGGGGTGCTAGTTCCTAGGGTCCATGGTGGCTACTCCTTTGTGGAATGGGATAACCATTGCTGTGCACTATTCAGTGGGCACAGAGCCTTAGGTGAGGCTATGATTCAACATGGTACTTAGGTGGGGTGCCAGTTC
Organism: Protopterus annectens; assembly: GCF_019279795.1. Classification (NCBI taxonomy): domain Eukaryota; kingdom Metazoa; phylum Chordata; order Ceratodontiformes; family Protopteridae; genus Protopterus; species Protopterus annectens. Next base: position 840,465,988 of record NC_056735.1, read on the forward strand.
ATTCTGTAGTTCATGTAGAACGCAGCCTGGGATGTTGTCAGGTCCCATGGATGCTGTGTTCTTGGCTTTGGAGTGTGTGTTTATTACCTGTTTAGCCATGATTACAGGTACTTCACATTCTTCCAGTATTGAGATGGGCCCTTTAGGGGATGAGAGAGGGGTAAAGTTAGCACTGAACCTATCTGCCAGGATGTTGGCAATATCTGTTGGTTCTGTATATTTAGTGCCATTGTGCTGTAACCCAGAGCAGATCTGAGTGTTGCCATTGAGATTCTTGACATAGCTATAGAATGCTTTGTGGTTGTCTTTAGAATAAGGGGTGGTTTTGTTTTCGTAACTAGCTTTGGAGGATTTTATGAGGGATCTCAGTTTCTTACTGAGGCTGACCATGGAATTCCTCCATCATAGGATTTTACTCTTTTTTGCAACAGTTTCTTTCTTCTGTTGTAGAGTTTGTTTATAGCAAGGGACCACCAGACTGGTTTCCTTTTTTTGGAGGATAGCACCTTGGTTCTGTTAGGGATTGCACGATCCATGCACTCATGTAAGTGCTTATAAAGTGCAATCGGATAGGATTCAGCAGTCATATCTCTATTGTCCGTCAGCATGGGTGTCGTGAAGTTTGCCACTTCTGTCTTAAGAAGAGCGAAGTTGGCTTTTGAGAAATTTTTTACGGAGGTTTCCCTAATGGGGGGTGGGGGTTGGATGTGGATGTCTAAGGTGATTTGCTTGTGGTCGGATCTGACCAACGAGGAATTGACCTCTGTTGTGGAACACCGGTTGCCCATGTTGGTAATGACCAGGTCTAGGATATTGTTGCCCCTGGTGGGGGTGTGGTTAATTTGATCCAAGGCATTGGAATTTATGAATTCCAGAAAACGTTGAGCACAAGCGTTGGTACACGAATAGTTTTCCAAGTTAATGGTGGAGTAGTTGAAATAACTCATTATTAGGGTGTTAGGTTGTACCTTAATATTTTCCAGTCTATCAAGAAATGAGGAGTGGAAATCCTGGGGCATGGTGGGGGCTCTGTAGCAAGCTACAATTTGCATTGCGTTCTTGCCCAGAGTTAGTTGCACTTGGATAATCTCAGATGCATTATGCTGAGCAACTAGCCTGAAGGTGTGGATATCCTTAATGAATATGGATACGCCTCCGGCTTTAGTGCTTTGGTCTAGGTTAGGTGGCCGAAAGGTGTGGTATGAATTATAGCCTGGTAATGCAGGGGTGCTCTCTGGAGCCTTGAACCAGGTCTCTGTCACTGCACAGGTGTCGATGTTCTCCATTTTAAGGAGTGCCACGAGTGAGTGCATTTTGAGATTTAGACTTCTAGCATTAAGTAGCATTACCCTCAGATTTTGTATGCTTGTACCTGTTACGGTGGTGAATTTGTCATTTGAATCTTGCCTAAAAAAGGCACTATAGGGATAGCAAGAGCCTTAGCCAGTATCCGGAATCCCAAGGGCGATAGGTGCAGGCCATCTCTGGCAAAGCATTGTGGTTTGTTGATCATGTCATCCCAGGCAGCCAAATACTGGATCCCCTTAGAATGACACCAGAAGCTTTGCCAATTGTTGAAGTCAATCATTTTGCCCTTGTACTGTGGTAGCATTCTGGCTGATGCCAGGATGCTACTCAGGGCTAGGGTCATACCTGCCTGGGCTACAAGATCAGAAAGCTCCTCCATGTCTCTGTTCATGTAGGCCAGGGAGGTACATCTCAGGTCATTCACACCAACATGGATGATGACAGAGTCATATTAGTACTTGCCGTGGAGTGACCTGAGTACATGCGTTATGTGGCGGATCCTAGCACCTGACAGGCAGCTGACAGTAACTTTCTCCTTGTTTAGCCTGGTGAGTGGAACATCAGTGTGCCTGACTAAAGAGTCACCTATGACTAGAGTGTTGGGTACGTTGTTATGCCTTATGGGCTGTGGATGAGTGGCACACTGAGTTTGTGGGCTATGTGTCATTTGGGTTGTGTTGGGGGGTGGAGGTTGCTTGCGTTTCTGCTTTGGAGGTCCCTCTTGCTTGGGTAGATTTATTTTGAGAGCCTCCATGAATGTAGGTGTGTGTTTTGTGTTTCTATGTGTGTGTTTTGGTGGTGTAGGTTTTGAGGGACTATGTGATGAGTGTGGTGTGGTGCACGTGTTTACCTTCTCCTCTTGACTGTCTAGTCCAGCCTTGGGTGAAGAGAGCTTTGCTTCCAGTTTGGTTATATAAGTGGTAGGAGGAGAGGGTTTTCTGTGTACATGAGGCAATTGCTGCATTGCCCCAAGATGCCCAGATTCATCAGTTAGACAGGAGAAAACACTGGGAGCTGACTCTTAGACATGCCTGGACAGGTGCTTATTTATTAAGCACTAAAAACTGTTTTCCTCTAGACAAGTGAGGAAAGTTGAATGCTGTAGTAATTTGTAGCTTATTTAGTGCTTACAATGAGTTCTGAACAAGTGCTGTGCTCAAAGAAACAGATGTGAGTACTGAAACTAGAAAACTGGCTAGTTCTAAGAAACAAAATTAAGCTAGAAGGCTTCCCTCCAACACAGAAAGGCTTGTGGGCGCAGAAGCTTACAAACAGTCCTGGATACAGCAAATCTGTATCTGGACTAGACAATGTATAGGAAAGGCAGGAAACAAGCTTAGAAAAAAAATTTTTGTAAAGTGGAAAGGGGAAAGGAGGAGCAGAAGCTAACTGGGTTGGCCTTCTCAAATGTTCTCCCTGGAATAGGTAGAATGAGGTAATGACACTAGACTGGAAGGAGTGTCTCAGATCAAATTTACAGTAGGGGTAGGCAACTGCAAAGCCATCAAGTATAAAAACAAGATACCAAGAGGGAGGGAGGGTGAGAAACAAAAATCAGAACAAACAAACCCAACCAGATGCTTAACAATTGTAGAAAATTCTACTTAATACTTCACACACAGTGAGTAAAATAAAAGTGCTATAAATAACTCAGAAATAAGCAAAAAACAGGATACTTAATGTTATATATCACAGATTAGTTAACTCAGAGCCCTTCCTCCGACTTCCTCCGATTAGCTCATTGTAAAATGGCAGAAACAGTCACAAGTTAACTTCTTAAATAACAAAGTTAAACCTGAAAACAACTTTAAAAAAGCTTGAAAGAACCAATGAGGTGCTTACTCCAAGGCATAGTCCAGCAACACCAGTCAGTCAATGACCACAAACAATTCACTCTCATTGAAATGCTATACTGGCCTTGGCTAAGCTATGATGGCCTGGGACATGTGCTCAGAGACACAGCCTCTACTAACAAACAACTAGGCCCAAAACACAAGCCTGAATATGGACAATGCTACACTACCAACACTACTTAGATAGACAAAACTGCAGAAATGTTTAAAAAGATAAAGGATCAAGGACACTCTAGAGAATGCTTTTAAATGCAAACAAGTTATATGATACATTCCTAGCAGGAAATCATAACAAACAAACCCAACCAGATGCTTAACAATTGTAGAAAATTCTACTTAATACCTCACACACAGTGAGTAAAATAAAAGTGCTATAAATAACACAGAAATAAGCAAAACACAGGATACTTAATGTTATATATCACATATTAATTAGCTCAGAGCCCTTCATCCGACTTCCTCCGATTAGCTCAGTGTGAAAATGTCCTCAAGTAATGTCAGATGGACATTCTTGCTCACAGTGATGTAAGTATTGTGGCAAACACCTACATATTCATGGAAAGGTTTGCCATTCTGGAGGGGGAGCTGCAGACACTTGCTGCTGGGTTTGTATATCCAGCTCAGCACCTTGGTACAGTGCTGGCAGAGAGTCCCATACTTGTATATCCATTGACATGACACTATAGCCTTATCTTGCTGTGGCAATACCTCACAGCTCTACAGATTCACACAGGTTACCCAGAGGCAGGGGTCATAACTCAGGACATTACCCCTTTTGTGGTGTAAGGGCAGGTTTGTAGCCAACCATTTATGTGTTTGCAGCCAGGGATAGTATGTGCACACAGCTGTATGTCGGACCTTGCACATTCCATGCTGCCCATGCTCCCACCCCTCCTATTATTCTATCCTCTTCCATACGTTATGTATACACTCTCTGATACTTTCCCTAAGGTTATCACCTCATCACAGCCGTGTTTTGGTGTTGGTCCACAGTTCATGCAGTGGGACATGGTGGACATGTTACTGTCATTTGTCCACATGGCCTTTGCATATGGCTTATGTGGAGTGTGTTATGTTGTTATTTGGGTGTCTGTGACATAACATGCATTGGCAGTACGTGTGAGACATAGGCCTTTGCCAGAGGCCTGTAGGCCATTTGGCAGTGCTGCAGGCCAGCTGTGGCAGGCTGTTGCATTCTGGCAGTCCTACAGTCGCAGACTGCCATACAGTATATTCCCCTGGGTTGATAGGGTAGGTGTGCTAGGTGTTCATTCCAATACTTTCTATCAGCATTAATCAGGTGGTTTGGATGCTGGCAGGGTGCTACCTACAGCTAGGGACACACCTACATTGGACACCTGCACTGCATGCTGCATTCTTTCTCTATTGCCATACACAGGTGGCAGTCATATTGTACTCATTCCCAACAGCAAGGATACAACCTGAGAGGTACCTGTGGGTGGTGTTTGGGTGAGCTGTGTGCATATGTGCTAAGAACACTACTTGCATCTAACTCACAGATATGCATGGGGCATTACAGTTATACTGGCATGTGCAGGTACATCAGCTGTTTCCCAATACACCAGTCCAATCACTTTTGTGATCTGCAAGTGTTCGGCCAGATGACACCGATATTCCCTACTACAGGCGCAGATAATTTGATGCATACCTGTATGTACAATTCCAAGGGTGTGTCCATTTCACAGTTACACATTATACACTGTATGGCTGGGGTACTTTTCCCTGTGTACTGCTTGTATATCTAGCCCAACAGCCATGCCATGTCCGTCTTTCAGATGGTGACACATATTACCACCATACATTTACAATGGCTTACTGCTAGCATGTGTTATACTGGGAGGAATTGTCTTTGGCACTGCAGTTGTGAGGACTTGTCCCTGTCATCGGTAGTAGTGGGCAATGGCCACCAGGTCAAACCTCAACATACATACATACTGACCACTCTCACACAATATGAAACACACACCAACCTAACACACGCATACCTGCATATTCTACAAATGTTACAATCTATCCTGCTACCTTGGCCATCTCAGGTCATCTGTGCTCCACTGGTATTATACCTAAACATACGTGTTATTACATGTCTACATTGGATTGGAGGAGTGGCACACCACACTGTTACTACATTTCTAAATAGGATTGGGGGGCACACCTGACTGTTACTACACTTCTAAGTAGGGTTGGGGGGCACACCTGACTGTTTCTACATTTCTACACAGGATTGGGGGAGGGGGGCACACCTGACTATTACTACATTTCTGTGCAGGATTGGGGGAGGGGCACACCTGACTCTTTCTATATTTCTACACAGGATTGGGGGGGCACACCTGACTGTTACTACATTTCTACACAGGATTTGTAGGAGGGGGCACACCTGACTGTTTCTACACTTCTACACAGGATTGTGGGGAAGGCACACTTGACTGTTTCTACATGTCTACATAGGATTGGGGGGCACATCTGACTGTTACAACATGTCTACATAGGATTGGGGGGGCATACCTGACACTTATACACATTTGCTATGACTGTACTGGTATGTCAGGTACTCCATTTCATTCTGTATTCTAACCTATCATGCTGACTAGAGACATATCAGTATACTACAGGTCTTAGGTTTGATTGACCTACATATTAGTTTCTGACTTCCTAACCTTCAGACCTAACACCCCACTGACTGACCTGATGTAGTCTGTCTGCGTAGGCCTGTGGGGTGGGAGGTTACCCATAGGCATCATTTAGAAGCCTTGACACAGCCTTTGTTTGTGTTTATCTACACCTGTCCTGCTGGCAGTGTGAACCTCACTGACTGGCATGTGTATATCATTTGGGCACACATGTGGTCCGGCACATTTCCTGCAGTGGGTTTTGTCACCATGTGTAGTAGTGGCTTCTGTGGTGACATCAGTATTTGTTACAGATCTCATGCTGCCACTATAGGTTTCTACTGTCTGCTGGCATTCCCATTCAGCCACCCAATTCCCTTGCATGCTCACATCCATACCACAGATAAAAGTAACAACACATACTACTCCAATCGGCAATTGGTAAAGAGAGTGACTTACCTTGTGGGTGTGCCAATATTGAGGATGGTGCTGGAGGGCTGCCTATGTCAGATGCACATAGTACACTCCCTATAAATGGTTGAGCACAAGTAGTGTCATGTTTGGCATCCCTTTTACTGTATGTGCAAGTCAGAGAGAGGTGTCATTCCCTGGGTCCCTACTGTGTCAGTGTATGTGCAATGCGTTGCCTCTTTGCCAAGGTCAGGGCATACTGGGCATGCCTCCATCTGCCTACTGGGGCAGGCTCAGGTTGTTCCTCCTCTGAGTCACTCTGTGCCTGTACAGGCCTTAGCATTGGTTGGGGGCTGTGTGGCCCTGCCCCATAGTGTACCTGTTGCAGCTGTTTCCACAGGATCATATTGTGTAGCATGGCACATGTGATAACAATTTGAGTACATGTAGCTGGTGAGTACTGCAAGGCTCCACTGGATGTGTCCAGGCACCGGAACTGTGACTTAAGCATCCCAAACACATGCTCTATTATGATTCTGGTCTGTGCATATCCCTCATTATGGAGTTCTTGTTTGGGTGTGTGTGTATTTCTGATTGTATCATCAGCCATGGCTCCAGTGCATAACCAGCATCCCCCACTAGGTGACCGCAAGGGATGTCCCCATTAGTAAATCTCTGGTACATCTGCGTCAGATGCCAGATGTGGGAATTGTGATAGCTTCCAAGGCAGCCGGCATATACATTCATTATTAATCCCTGGGCATCGCACACAACCTGGCAGTTGATGGAGGGGAAGCCCTTGCAGTTAATGTAGACGATATCCCACTCACTGGGTGGTGCTTTGATGCATATGTGAGTGCAGTCTATAGCACCCACCACCTCAGGGTATTCTGCTGTTTGGTGGAAGAGATGCATATTGCTGGCCAACACCTCATGGGTGTTGAGGAAATATACGTGCTCACCAGCATGTGCTGACATTGCATCCAGGAACTGGTGGAATACCCTAGATGCTGATACCTGTGAGATCCCCATGATATCACCAGTTGGGCTTTGGGAAGTCTTTGTGGCTAGTATTCCTAGGCTTGCACATACCTTGGTATCCACTGGGATGGGTTCCCCTCTGTTAGTTCTGTGTATCAGGTGTGGCCGGCACAGCTTAACAATTTGCTGTAGGAGGTCCCTATCCACCTTATAGTGCTCTACTATCTCCAGTTCAGGTAACCCCTGGTAGGTTACCCTGGGTCTGTACACCCTTCTCCGTCTCCTCACTGAGGGGGTTGGTCGACAGCACTCTCATCCTCACCACCCTCAGCCTCTTCCACATGTTGATGTCTGATAGCTGCTGCAGCCCCTATGATTTTGTTGTTTTTGTTTGTTAAAAGTTCCCTGCTTGTATACACCGATGGTGTAGAGTATATGGGAAAAAACAGAGGGAAAGATGTTTGCATAGTTTATAATAGTGTTCTAGGCTGGGCTGGTCTGCTGCCCGTGTAATTGGCTGATTCTGATACATTTCACCTGCCAGCTATGCTAGCTTTCCCTGATTACCTTCCTATTGCTGTTTTCCCTGTCCATTGCCTTCCTGTTTAATGCTGGGGATGCGCCATGCAAACACAGTGCTCAAATGTGCACAGAGCTGCTATTTCCTGGTTTACTTTTTTTTCCCTTTAAAACCTGGTGCACGGTGCCCACACCTGCTTAGGCAATGTAAAGAGTGCTAGGCAGCCTCAGACACATCCCCTTGCTTAGCTCTACTAAGATAAGGGCAAACCTGAACTACAGGGCTTCAATCCATTTACAGTATGCCTGACACCCCCCCCCTATGATGTCAGCTAACTCCAAGGCTTGCACCAAGCTATTTCTGCTCTTACACTGTTGGGTGCTGACTAGCATGCAGGGAAATCTGGGATTCAGTATCATTCCCCTCATTTGCATAGGATTGCCTGCTGATGCATAGTTACAGGTCCCACACTGAGCCTCCCCCCTTAGCAACCACTATTCACTGGCCATGTTGTCTTCTGCCTGCCATTGAGTATAATGGCAAAATAGTGATTTTGGTTAGAATGCTTATTTTATTTTTTCTTATTTTTCATCCGATCCCATTTGCATGCTCCTGCCCTACGCTTAAACAGCTGAGATCAGCTAAAAAAATAAAAATTGATTTTTATTTTATTTTTGCAACTGTTTTCCATACCAATGTCCTTATATTTGGCCATTGGCATGCTTTCTACATAATACCACCCTTTATTTGGAGCTGTCATGGCTCCGTTTTGTAGTTTGCAGAAATGTACTCGGTTACTTGCTGAGTACATTTCTGCAGATTACACTAGTCCTGCACAGCTGGCTTCCAGCATCCTGGATCGCAAATTCACCTTATTTGCATGGATTTCACCTGCAAATTAGGTAATTTGCATACAGGGGCTGAGTCCATGTAGGACTAGTGCAGGAGCGCTCGTACATGTCCCTACAGCTTATTTCTGGATCTCATGGCAGACATATTGCTTGCTGGAGCTCCTGCACTAGTCCTGCACACCATGCAGGGTTTGCTGAATCCAGGGGTGTGACTTATAAAGTTGATTTTAAGACCTAGAACCTAAAGAATACTACCACTATAAAAATAGTTTGTGCTGAAGAGTTTGAAATTTATACTTATTTCATAATCTTTTTGGTTCAGAGATATGAATATTTGTTTGAAATATGAGGACATAATTTGATTCTGGCAAAAGGCTTAGGCTCCGCCCATTGGAAGTTACAGTGCAAACCTCTTGAGCTCCATTGGAGTGAATGAGTTAATAACCTGGTTTCTATAAGCATTTTGTAGATGATCTTTTTTAATATGGAATGGTTCTTTAGTTTGTTTTTATGATTTTATAGATTATTTACATTCCATTACATATTTTTTTACATTTTAAATCAAATATACATTTTACACAAACTGATTTTTTTTATATTAGACTTTAAAAAAATACTGCAGGTTTTATTGAAACCACCCTTTTTTAAGAAGGCTGTCAAAAAGAACACATATATTTAATAATATTATAAAGAATCAATGTACTCATATTGTTAAATTGAATACAAATATAGAGAATAGGGACAGTCAGTTTAAGTCTATGGCTGAGGATCTTTTTAGTCAGAGGTTATAAAGAAATGGATATACAAGTGAATACACAGGTTCAACAAGATGCTAAGGAGGATATAGAATTCTAATATTAATAAGATAAAGATTAAGGGTGATAATAAGAAACAGAATAAATCCCTTTTCAGATGTGGTCTTCCACATGATGCTAACACATATAGAATACAGAATAAAATTAAAAAACAACTTTTTTATGTTGAATTATATCCTTACTTTCAAAAATCTTACAGTAGACAGTCTTAAGTTCAGATATAGAAATACTAGTAACCTTAAGCAGTTATTATGTTATAAAGAGCAAGAAAAATATATTAGGAAACTACAATTTAACCAAATAGGTATACAAAATTGCAATAATTGCCATACATCAACTGTTGCATAAACCATTCCAAATTAGGACCTGTGGGACTTGAAATACTAATAATGTAGTGTATATGTATAAATGTACTCAATACAATGTGTTCTACACAGGAAAAACTAGTAGAAAACTAATGGAAATAATATGTGAACACCTATCAGATATCTGAAGGAAAACTGATACCAATGCAATTTATCGGCATATAAGTAAAACAGATGACTCTCGTGAATTTAGTTTTTTTATTTTACAAAATGTATATGCAACTATTAGAGGGGATGATTATAATAATCATATTGAGGTATTAGAAAATAAGTGGATATTAAGGTTTAAGGCACATCAACCCCCAGGTCTAAATGACACAATTACTATAAAACCTATCCTAAAAGACAAACAAAACAAGATCAGATAATATATGCATATATTTGTTTACATATGTTTTATGTTCTTATGTTTTTATTGAAACAATAGTCAAGTCTTATTAAGAAATAATTGATTGCTATATTTATTTGTTGTTAAATTGATTAATTGATAATTACTGTCACATGATTCTATATATTTAATTGTTTTAGCTGATGTTAGTTTTTATGCCTGAGGAAACCTGTGAGGTGAAAGTTTGTTAAAAACTAACACAGTTACTTTGAATAAATTCTTGCAGTCTTTTGTGTGCCATGGTACCATTTTTACATTTTAGTTGTAATTTTATTCTTGGTAAAACCGGCTTTGTCTAAGTTGTGGAAATTTCTTTTTTGTTTGTTTGTCCTTATGGGTCCTCACAGTTCACAAGCTGTTTTCCTATTCATATTATACAAAATAAATATTTCAGAAAAAAGCAAGAGGTTAAATCCATGTTTTCATGTGGTAGAAAGAGAAATAAAGAAAGGCAGATCAGGTTAGAAAATAGAATGACGAGTCATAAGGAGAATGGGGCTCAACCTAATTCTAACCCTATATTTTTAGCTAGTTCTTCACTGTAAATAATAATTAATTGATAATTACCATTTCATTAGATAGCAGAGGAAACAAAATAAATAGAGTGTAGTATCAGCTGTGTATATCTTTTTATCCATATATTTATATAATATGTTTATTTCTATAAGGATATGGTCTAGTTATAATGGCATTAAACTGTATGATGATATTACCATGACTTAGAAAGCACACAAAAGTCATTCTATGATTTGATAAAAATGTCAGATTAAAAATCAAATAGTTTACAAGGACTGTAAGCTATATAAAGCCAACTTTTAATAAACTAGCCAGTGTTGACATAGTCACAGTCATCTGTAAAATTAAGTAGAGATGGTCATTAGGTAGGCATGATGCACAATGATATTTAAACTTTTATGTTATATGTAATTTTTAGTGACAAATACTTGAAAAAATCTTAGGTACTGGTCTATCTTAGATGTGATTTAGCAAAGACAATCCCCCGGATTTACTATTCTTTCATGCAGGACTAGCTTATTCCTGCATGGAGGTGGCCATTTAGGAGCAGGACGGCAGCACACCATGCATATTAATGAGGCGCGCTGCCTGAGCTTCTAATTTTACATGGAGTGTGTAAGAGTGCAGGGGGCATGTATGAGAGCAGAGCTCTCAGAATATACACATCCCTGCAATGAAGAACAGCAGAAAGGCCCAAGAAATGAGTGAGACTGCTCATAGGTGTCCGCTTATCCCCACCAACATTCCCTTTGGTGTACAACAGCAAGTAAATACAAATAAAATGAACAAACCTGTATTTCTTTATTTTTTTTTTAAATCTGATTAAAGATAATCATAGATGCGTGGGTTTGCCAATTGCTTAGCTACAGTTAATGCAGCTTAAATGGCTGAAGAGGATAACAAAGAAGACATACGCAAATGAAGCACCATAGCAATGGTGTAGTGGGCAAAGCATTCACCTTATGAGCAGACATTCCCGGTTCAAGTCCCACTGCAGCACATTACATTTTCCATGGCAAAGCATGTTATGACCAATATTTTTGTTACATAACCCACGAAATAACATATATACTGCAATAAATGCACATGTGAGGTGTCAGTGTCATAATGAATAAAATAAGCCCATTTGCAAGGGGGTAATCAATATGCACACAGGTTAAGCAATTCTGAAGCTAACTTGCTGTAAGCAGATGTAACCTGAGATTAGCATTGCTTACCCTTGCGCAAACCCACACAAACCCACTTACAAATGCTCAAACGTGCCTTAATCACTCTGCAACCAATGGCCCTTGTTCTGCCCGTCAACAACAAAAAACAGCCTTGCAGATCTTGAACCCAGGACCCTATAGTCACAGTAGTTAACTACCAAGCCATCAAAGCAGTACAGAAGAATGAGGTATCATAAAACAAGTCCCCACTATAGTAAAATCAAACTGAACCTGTGAAAGGAATCAGTATATAGACATATGTTCCATAACCCACTACACAACATAAATATGTGAAATGGAGTACAACAGTAAGCCCAGAAGTCAGGTATAATTGTAATAGAGTGTTGAAGTCCCCAATAAAACCTAAGGACCCCATACAGTGTATGTACACATGAATCATGGATATCAGGCATACATATAAGATGTAATGAATAATAAATGAATGCCAAAAAGGAAATATAATGCAAAGTCAAATGTAAGCAATGCTAAGCATTGCACAGGCCAGCTTAGGAGGTGTAAGCAATGTGTAGGCCAGCTAACTCAATGTGCCCAGTGTTATATCCTTTTAAACAATTCCAGCCTTAGGTAAACAGGTTTTCCCATAGCTTAGCTTTTTAAAAACTGGCCAATCATGAAAAAGTGTGGGAAATCAGCCCTACTAAAACCCAACAGGTGGGAATACATCTCATAACTGGGTTGTAGCTTCCCTTGCAGGCACTATGTAAGGAAGGAGAGAGGGTGTGCACTTTCAGGCACAGCACTGGTGCATCCAGGAGTCCAGAGTCATGGCAGTACTCCTTGTCAAAGACCATGAACAGAGACTGCTGCAGGGCCAGTACCAGGGCTCCCAATATAAGGCAGATGCTGGCACCATCTCACCCGTGACCTCACCAGTGGCACTGGCATACCCCAAACTGGTGAGTAGGTCAGGCATCACTATGCCGACCTGAAGTGGCATATGGGGGACCTCTTGGAGCAGTGGATCCAAGAGGCTAGAACAGCAGGGGATGTCCCAGCTGTGTGTAAGTATCACCCCATTAAGTGTGTAATAATTGTCAGCTCATGTATATCATGGAAAGGTATGGCTAAATATTCCTCTTATGTCCTCCACAGCTGTAATAGAGCAGGCCATGAACCAGGAGGCCCATGGCAGTCACCTGGCGAGGTTGCAATGCAAGGCAGGTCAGTAATACTCTTGCATGTACTGTCATAGGAAATAAATCTAAAAGTATTAGTAAATTACTTGCCTGTGTAAAACCTGCATTGTTTAAGGCAAGTATTGCATACACCAGAGAATATGACAGGAAAAGACTCATATAGTACATATGTAAATAAAAGCGTAATAGCCTGACAATAAAAGTCTAACTGCTGGACTGCATGTGTTTACTCTGGGTAATGTAGATTTGTATTCACGTAATAGTACTGTTGCAATAAGCACTGTTACTCACACCATGCACCATAAATAGAATTTGTAGGAATGCCTGTATATGACAGGTGTAATCCCCAGAGGCTATTTAGTACAACTGAGAGACACATAGACAGAAAACAGGGAAAAGTCAGACAACAAAACCCGAATAACACATGCAACTGAGATGTGAGATGTTGTTTTTTTTTTAGCACACACAGCCATGGTTCAAATCCTGCCAGTGGTAGTAGTCAGAATCATACCCCACAACTGTAAATATATGTCCAGAATGTCCATTAGAGTGGCTCATATCTGTTGCCTGTCAACCTGTCCCCCTGGGAAATCAGTGGGATGATCCCAGACATATATGCAGCAAACAGGAAATACAATTGACTAACGCACATCTATGATAACAAAGGTGGCACACTAGCAACTCCGCAAAACCTTATGAGACTAAGAAGCCACGTATGTCCCATTTACACCCCCATCTTGTCAAGCTGTGGCCAGAGTGTGTACAGTAACAGAGTGAGATGTATGTGCATAATACTAATGTGTAATCTGGAACTTTGAGTGGCAACATTCAGGTAGTACTAACAAACATTGTTCCACAGGTATGTCAGATAAGAAGACTGTGCTGAGAAATAAAAAACATTATACCCTGTACTGGAACTGTTTACTCTGGTATTGTAGGGAATTGTGGGTGTTGCAGTTTCTCTGAATAATAAAGTATTACTGATCACTGTCACCCACACTGTACTACATAATATAAATGTTTAGGAAAGCATGTAAATGTGTGTGTCAAGTCACTAAAGGCTGAAGAGGGCAATAGTCTAGATATATCTCTTTACACCTGCATGTGGTCAACACATGGCCAGAGTCTATGCAGAAAGAGTTGCATAGCTATGTGCACATCAACTTTGAATCTGGGAGTATGTGTAGAAACAGTTAGTGTTAACAAATATTCCCTCCACAGGTATACCAGGTAAGAGGGGTATACTGCAGGTAAAATCAGTTCAGGTATAACGATGACAACAGCCATATCACTGTCCAAACTAAGGCTATATGGTAGTGTAGTAAAACTTGCAAGGTACAGATAACAGCACTGACTAGGAAAGTAATGTGGACTACAGGAATATACTAGTTGTTAATTGACATCTCCCCCCACCTCCACCATATCTCCAACAATAAACAACATACCCACCCTAACCAGTATGTAATGACTCCATTGTTCTCATAATGTCCAATTGTTTGATAAATATTTTAATTGTTCCCATGCATGTGCTATATTGAATTATTCCAACATTGGTGGCATGGTGCCATTAATTTACTTGCATGCTGTTCGTATTACCACTGTGGTCTCATATATGTATGTGTTCTGTTTGTTATGCAACTGTTCCGTATCTGGTGTCTGGGTTAATGGGTATATCTATACATGCTGTTATACCTAACCCTGGAATGTGTTGACTATTACTAACCCACATATGATAATAAAATCTAAGCACTATAGCACGTTTGGGAAGGCCGGTCCCAGCAGTCCCACCTATCCCACCTCAGCTGTCCATGGCACTGGGCACCAGCATGTCTGGGGCCTAACCCAGGACCTCCCTGTCTGTTGGTCCTTTACCACCTTTGGGTGGAACCGCCTTAGGGGATAGGGCTCGCCCCCAACAGGTACCTGTCATCCGTCGCCAGGTCTGGGTCATGGTGCATAGCAAGCTAAACCAGCAATTTGGTGATTTGCTATGCCAGCTTGAGGGCCACATATCACGATTAGAGGATCAGCCTGGCTCTGCGACTCAGCCCCAAGCACAGCCACCTTTGGGGCTGTGAAGATGCAGTGATGATGGCCCATGGGTGGGGACCTCAGTCACACTGTGTCCACTAGAGGACTCATGGGCTTCCAATTTCCCAACACCCCTCCCCATCAAGGTGTTTACCCCCACATGTGTCACATACCATCCCTGTATTTGTCTTGTTTGTCTTGTCTGTTAACCTACCTCCACAAATATATCTACTATCCCTCCGCAATATCCCACTCTCACCTGAAAATAAAAAAAGGGTAATCTGTTCCCCCCCCAAAAAAAAAAAAAACTCGTCCCATACATAGCTGTCCATTTCACACACGTGTCCACTGGACACATGTAATCTGGTCTAACTGGCATCACAACTTATTATTGTTGCCCTCACCCCCTCCCAGGTGTTTGCGTGTCCAAATCTACCTCCAAATTCAGTGTATATGCACAGCTGTTGCTGTAAAAGAAATGGGCAGCTATGGACCTTCCCTGCACCCTTCCTGCATATCCCTAGCTATTTTCCCTACTGTCTTTCCCTATTTTTGCCCCTTTTTCACCACTTTCCTAAGGCTATCAAACCTTTTTTTCTTTTCTTATAAAGAAATTAGCACCGGAGTAAGCAGGAGTAAGTACTTTTAAGTAGCAGTAAGCAGGTTTAAGCCTGTTTGTGTGGGGGTAAGCAATGCCTACACTGGTTAAGCAATTTAGAAGCTAACTGAGTATAAGAAACTGTAACCAGAAGTTAGCAGTGCTTACCTCCATGCAAACCCACTTACAACTGCTCAAAAGTGCCTTAATCACTCTGTAGATAACGGTCCTAGTTCTGCCCAGCAACAAAGGCTTGAACCCAGAGCTCTACACACCATAGCCAAAGTGATTTACCACTAAGCCATGTCAGATATACATAACGCTGATGTTTTCACAAACATATCATCCAGCCCAGTCATTCAACAGTGCAGGGAATGTATTCTAACATGTAGATGTATGTGTGTGTATATATATATTAATATCTTAACAGATACAACATATCTATATATGTAGATATATATATATATATATATATATATATATATATATATATATATATATATATATATATATATATATATATATATATATATATATATAAACATATATACATACAAATGCATACATCTATAGATATATATGTCTACATATATATGTGTAAATATATACAGGAAGTTATATATATGTACGTTAATATATATATATATATATATATATATATATATATATATATATATATACACATATATACATATATAGATAGATATATATGGACATACATCTGCAGATAACAATGGGAACATAACAAAGACATATCTGTCCACATGCACTGTTAATGTGGTTGAGAGGCCCCAAACAACATATGGCTAGTACGAATAGGTATACTCCACCCCCACAGACAAACACGTCCACCCTGCAATACACTACCAAGTGTTGCAGATCCCATAACCAGGACCTGACACGACATGGGCACAAAATGTTAACAGTACTCCCTCCATCCCACCTGTATGATGTCAGGCTGGTATCAGTAACATATCATGCAGTACAGTCTTGCTTCCATAGGGAATGTGCAATGTGGAATCTATCAACATCCCTAGGATACATATGCACAGACACATATATGCAGATACAGATGTGTGTATATATATATATATATATATATATATATATATATATATATATATATATATATATATATATATATATATATATGTATATATATATATATGTGTGTGTGTGTGTGTGTGTGTGTGTGTGTATATATGTAACTACACATACATACGCAGACATATGTATAGTAAGATACATATGTAGATGATGCACACACTGTGGAACAGCCACTATGCCTACAGTTAACACCTTAACAACTGGACACTGTATGAGCCGCCCATACAAATGACAATCTTTGCCTGCAACATATACACACAGAGAAGTCAAAGGATATAACACCACACACAGGTATGCATAAATGGGAAACCTTTATTTGTGTACTATTACAGTTGCATATGCCATGTCATATAGCTGTTTAGACACTGACATCCATATAAACGGAGTAATGCAACTGTGAAACAGTTATACTAATACAGTAGTATGGAAAGGTTTACAAATGTTGCTGTCCAGGCCGAGGCTTTCAAATAGTACAACAGTAAAGACAGACTGGGCCACAGGATACCAAACAATCAACAGTAAGTAATGCAGATGTATAGTTCAGCAACCTCTATCTACACTCTGTACACAATCCCTAGGTGGTAAAGACCTCAGTTGACACAATGGGATGTAACTGTTACATAACAAGGCATAACTTACACCATCACAAGCACACTGACAAACAGAACAGTCTGTATGGCAGGAGGCAGCAGGCCTGCATTAACCCAATTTATTTAATTATTTTAAATATAGGTGAATTGTATGGTAATGTACATCCAAATACCTTAAGGCAGCTCACCCCTGATACCATCACATGTTGTAACAGCCTAGGTTAGTTATGGTGCATCCCCTCCCCTAGACTCAATAATACAGGGCCATATACCACTGTTACATACACTGGCCTCTGGAGTGCATAAGGGCACACATGTATTGTGTAGGTGAAGCCCACACACATATGGCCCCAGCCCCACTGTATGTGTGGGGGATACAACAGCAGTGTACTGATGGCAGGAATGGCAGCACGACATACTTACAGCCCACTACAAAACAACCTCTGACAGCATGTCATATGTGCAAATCTTGTTATGTAGGTGGAGGACAAAGGCAGGAACACAGGCCCATATGTGGAAAACTGTTGTACACTAAGCAAGTCGCTGGTGTTACAGGACAGTCTGCAACATACCCTTAGTCAGGGATTTGAGGTTAGAAACATAAATGGATGTAACCATGTACTGATAGCACTCAACACACACACTGCCAGTGAAATATCTGACAAAGGACTTGTGTGGTGGACAGACAAAACATAATAGGCACACCTCTGGCCATCAAGAGGATAGGCCCACAGTTGAGAGCTATGCAGGCAGACTGCATTCCAAGGTAAACTAGTATGTACACACAAACCCTGTAACACCAGTACTATACAAAGCATACCACAACTCTACTTACACTCTGTCTGTAGTTCTGGAACCTCCTACAAATATGTACCTGTTCTGAGTGTGCAGGTTCTCCTGTAAGAGGTATTGCTACCTGCTGTCTGTAACACTGATGCCCACACACAGGAAGGTTGTCCATCACACAGGAAAGGTAAAGGGACCATACCCACATGATGTAGGGATTTATGGTAGGTGGTTGCCATGACAGTGGTAACTGGAAGTACTACACAACAAGCTGCATGCAGTTAACAAGTGAAGAACACTGATTGGTGCAGAGACCATCACCTGATCATGTGCATCACCTACTAAAGCAGCTCAATACATTTACTGGAGAGAGACCGAGAGAGAGAGAGAGAGAGCGAGAGAGGGAGAACGAGAGAAAGAGAAAGAGAAAAAGCAAAAGAAAGAAAAATAAATAAACAAATAAACAAAAAGCCTAAGGCAAAGGCAAAGTCAAAGCCAAAGAAAGAACAAACCATTCTAACATCCAGTAAACCATCCAGAGCTGACATCATTCCCTCAACAGGTATGTGAAATATATATGCATGTAATTGAATCTAGTACCTGGTCCATAATAATGGGATAGATGATGTGGAATGATTTATTTGTGCCATCAGGTGTTGTTGTAATGATGTTCAACTGAACAACTGCTATGGACAATAGTGTCTGTCCCTATAGGTAGTGGGCCATAGCCATCAACTGTGCAGATCAGCACTGACTGACAATATGTAGGCCATCATAGTATGTGTTGTGTAATGGGAAGTATGTATATTATGTGGCCAATAGCTGGTTGTGGAAGTAATGCCATTATGATGGACACATAAGAATCACAGCTCACCCCTTGAAGGATACTCAGGTTAATCTGTAATGTAACATGCAGGAATTCCATAGATGTGTAATAGGGTTACCTGCAATCTGGTCCTACATATACCCCCTTAATGTCAGGCCATGTCCATATGTGGCACCTGTCTGTGTTGTA
Source organism: Protopterus annectens (assembly GCF_019279795.1). NCBI lineage: Eukaryota > Metazoa > Chordata > Ceratodontiformes > Protopteridae > Protopterus > Protopterus annectens. Next base: position 840,485,118 of record NC_056735.1, read on the forward strand.
GCAAGGCAGAGCAGTGCAGCTGTGCAGGAAGGTGTTGTGTGATTGTAGACCTGATGTCTGTATGTACCCCACATATAGGTATGCATATGTGTACATATGTACACATATATAATATATAAAGATATGTATATATATATATATATATATATATATATATATATATATATATATATATATCAGCATGTATGTTCACAAATATGCAGATACCCATGTGTAGACATATATATGAGCACATATATACATCACATATATCTACACTTAAATATATATATACCTATATGCACATGTCTACATATATACAAACACACACACACACACACACACAAACATATATGTATGTAAATACATGTTCCCTATATTACTACCACAGTAATGCATGCTATGTGTGAGGCAACAACACACATAGCAATACACACAGATATCTACAGCTGGCAGTGTGTGCAACATGGACAGGTATGTCACATGTTAATCCCTTGTTGGGACCACATTGCCCTTGCCTATGAAGTATGCAATGGGAATATGGGGAAGTATGGCAGGTATAGTTGTGGAGGTGGTCAGGGTTGGTAGATTTAGAGGACAGTCTACAGGGGTGGTATGTGACACATGTGGTGGGTAAACACCCTGGATGGTCTGTGTGGTCTGTGATGTGGACGCCCCATGGACCCTAATATGGGCACAATGGGAACAAGCCTCCCACCCACTGCAACTCTCAACAGCAGTCCACGTCCTGAAGGTGCCTGACCTGGAGGCTGAGCAGGAGGTGCATGTCAGCCATGTAAATGTGTACTGGGTGCCTCAGAGTGATGTTGCACATCCAACATGTGTCTGTGGAGCCTGGTATAGAACAGACTCTGGACCTGACCTCAGGGGACAGGAACATGTCATTGTGTGCCACCGGGGGGGACAACATCCCTGGGTTGGTTCCACCTGATGGTATTGCTGGACCAGTACATGAGGAGGCCCCAGGCTGGGACAAACATGTGATGTGGCCAGGTACCATGGGCAGATGGGTTTGGAGAGGTGGTTTTGCTGGCCAGTAGTACATATACATGTTATTGTGTCACTGTTATAGAACATGTGTTCGTAGTAATAGTCTATACAAACCTGGAACATGTCCAGCAGCATGCATATATATCCCAATAACACAGAATATCAGATGTGCAGCAATCACAAAGCAGCCATACCACAGGCATATATGGAACCATAGTTGCCCTGTCAGTGGCATGCAGGTGAATAGTCTGTAACAGGCCAGCAATGACATTGTCCACACAGGGAACATGGCTACAATCACATAGCAGAAAATGTGGTACAATACAATATCTGTCCCACTGGTAGGTGAGCTGTAGCCATACCTAATGAGTTGTGTGTACAATTTTTTGAAGCTGATATGATGGGAGGTGACAGAAATGTGTATTACAAACTGTGGTAACCTTGATGTATGAGTTGCTCAGACCTGTTTCCATCTTTATGTCTTTCAGCCAAGATGTCACATGCATGCTTGCCTACCTATTTGACAGCTGAGAATGATGTGCTTATCACACACCTGATCCAGCACTACCCAGTGCTGTTTGGCAGAGCTGCCCATGAACAGCAGGAGTGGACCACCCTGTGGAATGACCTAGTCCACAGGGTCAATCTTGTCGGATTGCATAATCGCAGTTATGAGCAGGTCCGGCATCATTGTACTGACCTACTACGCAATGCCTCTCGGCATGCTGCTGCAGTCTGGGGGGATCACCTCACCACAGTGGGGGGCCATGCCATCCATCCCCCCTGACATGTGTGGAGGAGCTCCTGACCCGCCTCGTGGCACCTACCCATTTGGCCAGCCACCAACCACTGGACACCTTTGTGAAGGTGGGTGGCACCCACACACTGGCCGAGGAGCATGCAGGTAAGGACACAGGGCACATCAGTAGACAACTGTTGCATATACATCCGCATCAGTACAGGTAGATCATGCATATCTGACATGTCATAGATACATTGTGTTGCTGCATTGTACTGATAGATGTCCAGATGTGGTAGTATTGTGGAAATTTACCGTTGATTTATTGAAATACTGCACCCACCCTGTAGCACTGCCACAGGTGTGGCCACTGACTTTGCATCTCACACCCTCTTATGTAGGTCCCTCTAGGATACCACCAAGGCAGCAGCCTGTAACTGGTGAGTATGGCTTACGTAGATCCTTATCAACACACCGGGCATGTAATGGTGATGGTATGTTCCATGCACACATCTAACACACCGACCCTGAATGAATGCTGTACATGTGCACGTATTGTTGCTGTGAAATGCATGGCGTCACAGGGGTGACCAACATGGGGTATTGGAAGGGAATGTCAGACACCTGCATGATAACTAACATCCTGTCATTGTGGAATGTGTCCACAGTGAGTAACATAATGGTGGGAGACATGGCCTACAGTAGGGACATGTTTAGAACAACACCCATATACTGTGCAACACCAGTGTATATACCTGTAGGACAATGACAACTACTGCAGAGGTACACTATGGCATAATGTATTACAGTAGTCCACATTATCAGCTGGGTCTAGGCTGTAACATGTGGTGTTCAGTGTATGGGACCCTGCAAAGTGACATACATGTGTAGGGCATACTTGTCATGCATCTGCATAAAGGCTGAAGGAAGGGGGTGTCAGCATGACACACCAGTGCACTGCAGCAGGGATCCTATGGATGCTAGGAATGGCTTTATCTGCACATAGTTAGGTTCAGGACCTGTGGCAGCTGTAACCCTACCCCCACAGAATTAGTGATGGCAGTGTGTGAACGCCATGGGATGTGCACATGAGTAGACCTTGCAATCATACAGAATAAGGGGACATGTGTAGGGCAGACTGAACATACACTGGCAAATGCAGATGGCCCACACTAGTATACCCCTGCCAGGAGTATTGACTGCTGTAGTACACACAACAAGAGGTGTGATAAACCATCATGATAAGGGTGTGCACACATATGCCCACATGGTGTGTATGCATTACGGTCAGCAGCCGCACACCCAACACAATCCGTAGACACTGCATGTGAAAGTACAGGACATATGTCACATATCGGGCTCATGTTCTGCTAAGATATGTGGTGACGTGGTCCCATTGCAGATCAAGGATGGGTGCGTCAAATCAGTAAAGGTGTGTACACCCCCCCTTGATTGTCAGTGTAAGAGTATTGGATTGGTCATACATGGATAGCTGATGTTGAGAGCTGTGCATCAGACATCAAGCATTCACAAATAACATCTGTCCACATATCATGCCAGGTATGCGTTGCTGGAAAACATAGGGGCTGTGAGCATTAAAGCTGACATTACCAACACAGTAGTACACATTCAGCAATGGGCCATACACCTGTGAGGTGTGGTGCACAGTACATGGCAGGATGCAGAACATGTGCTCAGAAATACCATGTTCATGGGCACAGTGGTATCCAGGGGAAGGTGCTTCACCTAGTGACACAGCACATGCATCACACACATGTATACTGTTGCCAGCATGGATTGACTATAGCTGCACTGCATGCTGTTGGGTACCATATGTACTTTCATTGTGCAACGTCACCTGTATGTGTGTGTGCATCCTGTTGGATAGTCAGTTTGTCTGTAGGGTCACTCTGGTGAAGTGGAGGGAGGTTGATGCATGTAGGATGCTTGTGTGCATGTGTGTGTGTTTTGGTGGCTGGCCATGCATGCACATGTGTGATAGTGGGGTGTTCATACAGCAGTACCTCCCTCTGGGATCATGCAGTACATGTAAATGGACTGCCACATTACACACCAGGAATACCTGTCATGTGTGTAATCACAGGACAGCTGATAGTATAATATGGTCTGTAGCGTGGAACAGGCATCCAGAGGGAAGGTAGACACCAGGTACACCCTTAATATCGCATTCAGCAGAGAGGTCACCTACAACCCACATATGCAGCACTACAGATTCATTGGGGAAGTACTAGTCAACACCAGGGTGTGTACCCAAATATTACAGTTGTCATATGATAGGCTGAAGGAGCAGCATATCTGGCATGTACTGAGCCTTACATACACATAACACACCAGTGTGTGATATTATGGATAGAACATAACCCACACATATAGGGGTCATGCTCATCATGTCCAGACATATAGAGGGTACATACCGAATGACAGCAGTGAGGCCATGTAAAACCACTACACACAGGTCAGGCAGGTATAGTAGCAACAGGCCTTGTGTTGTGACTGCTTGTGTAGGCATTTAGAGGACTGATATCTTAATGAGTGGTATCAATGTGTGTATGTTAACTGTGATGCAGGATGGGGTACCACATGGACATATACATGAGACTGTAAAGCCATGGACAGGTAGGTATTATGGAGGAGTGTGTGTGTGTGTGTGTGTGTGTGTGTGTGTGTGTGTGTGTGTGTGTGTGTGTGTGTGTGTGTGTGTGTGTGTGTGTGTGTGTATACTGTTAGGCAATGCTGTACAGGTTTTAAAGTGCGTTTATTGTTTTCACCCACAAGTGGCTAGGTGGGTCAGGGTCCCTCCTGCATGCAATTTGATGTTAGTGTCTATGCAGACACCGAAGATGATGATAGGAATGTTGAGGCACAGGTGGGGTTTTCAGAGGCCGACATTGCGCCAACATTTGACATCCCTCTTTTAGCCACCCCAACCCCGCACACAGTTTCAGTGCCTATACACACCCCATCACCAGTGGCCATAGTGGAGGGACAACAGGTATTCGGTGGCAGTGCACAGGAAAGTGTGGTAATCATGCCTACTGTGTCCGGTCGCCGCAAGCATTGTCGGATGTCCAGCAGGGCACCACATAGGAAAATGTCCCAGGGTGCCCATGTTAGGGCTGCTGGACATCATGCCCCTGGCAGAAGCGACATAGCTGGTACCAGCAGGTGCATGTTTCAAGCAGTCATGGAGGTGCAGGCACATATGGAACGTTATTACAGACAGGGCCTGAGGCTGCACAGGGCTGCTCTCACATCTGCAAATGACAACACCCGTGAACTGGCTGGTGCCATCCATGGATTAATTGAGTTCATGGATAGGTGAGATGATGGCCCTCATCGACCATGGTCTGTCCATGCTTGAACATGTGGTGGGAGTGCGGCAACAGCCGTGAGGACGCAGGCCAGCAATGCCAACAGCTGGTAGTCAACGTGGACATGCTAGGACACCAAGGGACTCCCATAGTGGCAGTATGAACCCCGGCATTGTAGGGGGGCACCATCCACACCACACCACAGCAGTCCACAAGCACATTCTCCTGGCCAGTCCCAGGAGGGTCCTGGTACCAGCGGACATTTGTCATTGTCAGGTGAGAGTGGCACATCGAGGCCTGTACCTGACTGTGCCCATGGAACCCCTGGCAGGCACAGTCCACATGTCCATGGCCAGAGGCAGTGAACTGCACACCCTGCAAGTTTTGGTCTGCAGCTGTCCATAAACACCTGTGTAGGGCAGCCACATGGCAGAACTGTGTGCATGTATACCCACACACTATGCAAACACACCTAGGGAAACCCCATACCTACACACACCACACCACCATGCCCAGTTCACCACAGTACAACCCTCACCCACACACATTATGTCAACTGTATGGTCCAGCCTTGGCCTCTGGCAAACCAACATCACACCCTGTGTATATGATGATAGCTGTGCCACATCCCTATTATCCATACCATCAATGCAGGGACAGGCTAACATGGTTCTGATGCACATGGTGACTGTACTACAGTGTAACACAGTACTGCAGTGTAACATGTTGCAAGGAGTACAGAGTAATGCATAAATGGCAGGTAGTGTAGCCATCCAGCAATGATGCCTTATAGCTGTTAGTAACACTGGTTGGTTGTGGTCTCTATATTGTTATTCATTTGTGTTGTAGGTGTACATGTGTCAGCACAAGGATGCCCTGTGCATATGATGATACCTGTGCCACATCCCTGTCATCCATGACATCAATGTAGGGACAGGCTAATATGGTTCTGATGCACATGGTGACTGTATTACAGTGTAACAGAGTACTGCAGTGTAACATGGTGTAAGGAGTAAAGCATAATGCATAAATGGCAGGTAGTGTAGCCATTTAGCAATGATGCATTATAGCTGTTAGCAACACTGGTTGATTGTGGTCCCTATAATGTTATCCATTTGTGTTGTAGGTGTACATGTGCCAGCACGAGGATGGTCTGCAGTCATATTCCACAATGGGGTATGGCACTGTGATGACACCATGACTGTGACATATCTGGGGTACAGTTGAACACATGTCACAGGTTAGTAAAACGGTTACTGCCTGTGCCACATGGACAGGTGACCCGCTGAGGCGTGTATGTCCTGCAACCTGATGTCGACTCATCCACTTACATGCACACGGTTACTTGGCAACACTGGGACTAGACCCATATCTAGCTATGTAGTGATACTGAAGTGTGTGGCTTACATTACACATACCACACAGCATTTAGGGTGAGGTGTGTCCCAGGTTACATATTACATGCAGAACATCCCCAGACATGTACAGTATGCCAATGGGGGGATGTAATGGGTGTATAGGGACAATACATAGTGTGACATACCATCATATACACATTAACAGACACATAACAGCCAGACACACATCAGAGATACCAGGGCCTATCGCTGTTAACTTGACCGTGTGTCCAATGTGTTACAGGTAGGCTGCACAAAGCACATGCATAACTGGCTTGGATTGTGGTATCAGTCACCTGTATGGTTGATGGTGACAGTGGTAATCATAACGTGGTACTTGGGACATATACAAGGTGTACCTTGGTGTAATGACAGTGTACACAGCACCCAAATCCCTGAATGGATATTATACTCCCTGAAACCCATGATGACACTCTGCCATTCCCACCATCACATATTGGCCGAGACTGCGATACAATCCATAGTATACCCCAACAGTGGTATTACAGGGATATGCATCTAATGCACTTGCCACATGCGTAGTAAGGTGTTGCAATGTCATGCCTCACCTATGGGCAGAAACAACACTATCTGTACTACTGAGTGGCAATGGATATGTTAATAGGAGTATGTGGCCTCAGAATGCTGTACCCTACAGATATATGGACATGCACAAGTACACACACATGTCAGAACAGAATGGGTATCCTATGCCTACCAACCCTTTTGTAAAACACTGTTGTGCTGGTATTGCAAGGCTCATGTAGCCAGTATGGTGGGGGGAGCTTAGCAGGGCACATGTAATGCCCAAACAGCAGCAGCCACAACTGATATGGCAATGGGTGATGTGTTGGTTGTGAAGGCCCTCATGGAATTCCCAAGTACAGGTGTGCTAACACACAGACACTGCTATACTCAGTCATGCACATGTACACATGTGTCAGTACAGGGGTGCATCACCGCAGATGGTCATAGCTGTGTACCTAGCTATTGTCCAGGGGGGGATGGGTTGTGTAGGGGTTGTATGTTCAGTGGTATACTGCCACCTGCCAGGTGGCAGCAGGCAATCTAGCAACAGACACTACTGTGGTGACCCTCAGGCTGAGAATGACATGCATCAGCCAATCCTCCAGGTGCCTCCTGCACATGGCCGGTGAGGTGATCAAGTTGACATGTATGCAACATGCCTTACAACACATGGTTAGTGTCTGTGAGGGAGACCTGTACCAAAGCATGTTCTGTTGACTGTAGTAGTGTAGTGGAGGTACCCGTGGCATGTGGTGCATACAGGGTAACATCTCCTATATGTGCCAGTTCTTACACAGCTGGGCAGACATGTCAGTGTCAATCAAGTTTAGGTTTCCTGTACATAACCCAGCTGGATACCTGCCATTTGCACATCTGTACAGGGACTGAGAGTCATCAGCTTGGCATGTAGCTATGCAATAGCATGAATGTGTTGACAGATAGATGTCTGACAACAATATGTATGCCATAACTACATGTCGGAAGCCATCACTAACATGTGCTTTACAGACAGTAGTCTACAGTTACATTCCACATGACGGATCATTACCCAGTAAGGGGTATATACTGTGACACAGCTCACACACTAGGGATACAACAGGTAGGCCTTGGTGTCCAGCTATGCCCACAGGTGTGCCTGTTGTTAGTACTATGTTTAGCACTCTGCTCTTGCCTGGGCTAGCACTGTCAACAGTAGTACTGCCATGATACACTACATGTCGGTGTGACAGCACATACCCTGGGCTGCAACATCTGTATGTAGCACATTCACATGGATAACAGTGCTGTACAGGCCTCATATATGTCTGTGTCCCACACATGGCACTCACACCCCTTGCTACAGTAATGACAGTACATAGGCACATGTATTGTACATGGCATTACAAACACTTATTACAGATTATCAAACTGGGTGGTGTGACCTGGTTACGAGGGCTAAGCCATGCTTAGCAAGTGTCAACATTGCTGCAATATAACAGCTGAGCTGATTTGCGCACTGGTAATCAAAGCCTACACTGTGTAAGCACCAATACATTTGCCCATAGCTCAGCACAGCTTAGCTTCATGCAAACCCGCACAAACCTGCTCAATGCTTCTCAAAACTGCCTTAACCACTCTGTATCTGACAGCCGTCGTTCTGCCCATCAACAAAATGAACAGCCCTTGAGGGCTTGAACCCAGGACCCTGTACACTGAAGTCACAGCACTTAACTACTATGCAATGACCACTGTGAAGACAACTGTTTTACCAATATAGCTGTCATTACACATACTGAGTAGTCCCGAACAATTGTCTTTAGTTCCTGAATTGTGTAGTCATTGTTATTAATATGACTGTTGCATCACATATGTTGTTTTATCATAATGTGCACATAGCAGATACATATGGTGAGATACATCTGGGAGAGTATACACAACCATAAGTTTATTCATGACAGGAATATGGTTGTATACATATAATAGGTCTATATACGTCTACATGTATATACACATGTATACTCATATATATGCCTGTATACACATCTGTATAGTGCTACATATATATGGCCATGTGTGCATCTGTTTGTATGTACATATATCTATATCTATCTATATATATATATATATATATATATATATATATATATATATATATTTATATATATATATATATATATATATATAGATATATATACCCACACACACACACACACACACACACACACATATATATATATATATATATATATATATATATATATATACATGTATGTATATATAGATATACGTATATGTATATAGAGATATATGTCTATACAGCTGTATATGTATGCACATCCTATGTGTACAGATATGCCTTGTTATGTTGGTATATATGTAGATATCTATAACTATATGTGCATACATATCTATTCTGATATACCTACTACTGTCAATATAAATGTAGATATCCATATGTATATGTGCATATGTATCCCCATCAGTATATGTGTAGACATATATTGCTCTGTATATGTATATATCTGGGTGCTGATATATATATATATATATATATATATATATATATATATATATATATATGTACATACATATATCCATCTATATTTGTAGATATGTATATGTGTATATATCTATATAGATATCTGGATAATTATATATACATATGTTTTCTCCATATGTCCTGAACATGGAGTGTAGCCCTACCTCAGCCCATATAGTCCCAACATCATAGTGCAAGGTGATGTCTGGTGTGTATAGCAGGTATATTTGTAGAGTATTGCTACTGTAATAGGGATTGTATTCACAGACATGGTGTGTGTGGGAGGTCACATCTGCTTTTAACATGTAAGCGATTGGCTACTGACAGATATCCTTAGGACATCATAGTACAATACCACTTCTAGCATGTAATGCTCCTTTGGACTACAGCAGATATATTGGCCAGTATATGTAGACATACTGACACTCTCTGGACTGTCCAGAGGTATACACAGAAGCCCTTAGTGCAAGACATGTGGACCAAGCCTGACAATGCGGATGTTAACAACCATGTAGATGGGTATAACACGTAAGGACTAGTATACATTTGCCCCCATAGGTTATTGATTCACACACCCCTGTCTGTCCTGACACATAATAACTGCTGGTACAGAGGTGTCAAGGCCATTTACTACCCACTAGACTTTGCCATACATTTGTACAGCATCCCACTGCTCTGTATGACATACGTGACTGTTAAGGGAGGCCCAGCAGCAGTACATCTGGCAAGTATCTGGACATGGAATCCCACTGGGTAAGTACAATAAGCTGCTAGGCATGTAACAAAGCACTGTGCAGGCTACAGGCAGACTGGCTCAACAATGGCCTACATTTCCTATGGGGGAATGCACATGTACCTGCATATATAGCAGGATCTACAGGCATGTCACAGCACAGAGTACAATACATAAGTGTGAAATGGCATAACCACAGCCAGTGTGAACACAGCCACAGCCAAGTATGGTAAGCTACCATAATATTATAGTATATGGACTATCTGTTCAACACCATCCTCATATGTGCCACTCACACTCTAACCCTACATATACTGAGTCGCTACACAGTGTGGTCCGATGCCTGTCTGTGGTATGGGACATGTGTGTGTATGGTCCTACAAACATGTAAGTCGATAGGGTAACATACAGTGGAGCAGCATGTAACATTAGAGAGAATGGGACCAGGAACAATGACATCTACCACAGTCTGTACACAGCCCACAGTACATATTGACAATACACACACTGTCGACATTCACCTTATGTAGACAGACCTCAGTACTGTACACACAGCCACAGAATGTCCAGGTTATGTCATCAAATATATCCCCTACTGTACATAACATGTGTAGCAGTCTGATATCTCACTGGCTTGTTATCAGATATGATGTCACTAATTATGGTGTACAGTAGATATGCACCTCTTACTGCATAAC
>NC_056735.1:840501052-840533552 GCF_019279795.1 Protopterus annectens
GTGTTGCACACCTACAGATAGCATACTGTTTCTGCAGTGCATCTGTTGATCATATGGTAATATGGGGACAAAGTGTGCAGGGGATAGTGTGTACTGTAGGTGACTGTGTCTATGCTACTTCAGCTGCATGGTACTGCTGTTAGCAGAGATATTCAGACATGTGTACTGTTATACACAGAGATGTTTTCTGTCCTCATGTATTATCAGGTGGACATTCTTGCTCACAGTGATGACTTGGGGGACAAGGGTGACTGCAGCTGTGTCCAGTATTGTGGGCAGACACCTACGTATTCATGGTAAGTTATGCTATTCTGGAGGGGAAGCTGCAGACACTTGGTGCTGGGTTTGTGTATCCGGCTCAGCACTTTGGTACAGTGCTGGCAGAGGATCCCATACTTATCCACCCATCAACATGACAGTATGGGCTTATCTTTCTGTGGCAATGCCTCACAGCTGTACAGATTCGCACACGTTAGCCAGAGGCAGGGGTCTTTGGTCAGGACATTACCCCTATTGTGGTGTATGGGCAGGTGTGTAGCCACCCATTCATGTGTTTGCAGCCAGGGATAGTGTGTGCACACAGCTTGGTGTCAGACCCTGCACATTCTATGCTGCTCATGCTCCCTCACCTCCCTCTGTTATTCTAACCTCTTCCATACATTATGCATACATTCTCTGATACTTTCCCTAAGGGTATCACCCCCTCACAGGTGTGTGTCAGTGTTGGTCCACAGTTCATGCAGTGGGATGTGGTTGAGATGTTACTGTGGTTTGTCCACATGGCCTTGCATATGGCTTATGTGTAGTGTATGTTGTTATTTGGGTGTCCATGACATAACATGCATTGGCAGTACATGTGAGACACATGCCTATGGCAGAATCCTGTGGGACATTAGGTGTTGCTACAGGCCAGATGTGGCAGGCCGTTGCATTCTGTCAGTCCCACAGTCCCAGACCACCATACAGTATATTCTCTTGGGGTGACAGGGAAGGTGTGATCGGTATTCATGCCAATATCATCTATCAGTCTTGATCAGGTGGCATGGATGCTGGCAGGGGGCTACCTACAGCTAGGGAAACACCTGCATGGGACACCTGCACTGCATGCTGCAGTCTTCCACTACTGCCATATACAGGTGGGGTCTTACTGTACCCATTCCCCACAGCAGGGATATTATCAGAGAGGTGCCTGTGGGTGGTGTTTGCGTAGCTAGGTGCATGTGTGCTATGGACAATACTTGCATCTGACACACAGATATGCATGGGGCATTCCAGTTAGGCTAGCATGTGCAGGTATATCAGCTGATTCCCAATACATCATTCCTACCTCCTTTGTGATCTGCAGGTGTTCAGGCAGACATCAATGGTATCCCCTTCTACATGTCCAGTTACTGTGATGCATACCTATATGTACAAATCCAAGGATGTCTCGATTTCACAGTGGCACAATATATAGTGCATGACCGGGGTACTTTCCCCTGTGTACTGCTTGTATATCTAACCCAACAGCCATGCCATGTCAGTCTTTCAGATGGTGACACATATTACCACCATACATTTCAAATGGCTTACTGCTACCATGTGTTATACTGGTGGGGATTGTCTTTGGCACTATAGTTGTGAGGGCTTGTCTGTGTCATCAGCAGTAGTGGGCAATGACCACCAGGTCTTACCTCAACATGCATACATACTGACCAGTCTCGCACATTATGAAACACACACCATCCTAACACACACAGACCTGCATACTGTGCAAATGCTAAGACCTATCCTGCTACCTTGGCCACCTTTGGGCATCTGTGCTCCACTCGTATTATACCTACTCATACATGTTACTACATTTCTACACAGGATTGGCAGGGGGACACCTGACTGTTTCTACATTTCTCACTGGCTTGGGGGGCACACCTGACTATTACTACATTTCTACACTGGATTGGGGTTAGGGGCAACCTGACTGTTTCTACATGTCTACATGGGAGTGGGGGGCACACCTGACTGTTACTACATTTCTATATAGGGTTGTGGGGGGCACACCTGACTGTTACTACATTTTTACACAGGATTGGGGGGACACACCTGACTGTTTTTACATTTCTACACATGATTGGGGGGCAAATCATACTGTTTCTACATGTCTACATAGGATGGGGGCACACTTGGCACTTGCACACATTTGCTATGGCTGTACTGGTATGTCAGGTACTCCATTTCATTCTGTATTCTAACCTATCATACTGACTAGAGGCATATCAGTGTACTACAGGTCTGAGCTTTGGTTGCCCTACATATTAGTGTCTGACTTCCTACCCTTCAGAACTAACATCCCACTGCCTGACCTGTTGTAGTCTGTCTGTGTAGGACTGGGAGGGAGCTTACCCATAGGCATCATTCAGAGACCATATCACAGGCTCTGTTTGTGTTTGTCTACACCTGTCCTGGTAGCTGAGACTGTTGCTGGGTATGTGAACCTCCCTGACTGGCATGTGTGAGTTATATGGACACACATGTCACCCAGCACATTTCCTGCAGTGGGTTTTGTCACCCTGTGTAGTTCTGACTACTATGGTGACTCCAGTATGTGTTACAGATGCCATGGTGCCACTGTGGGTGTCTACTATCTGCTGCCATAACATTCAGTCACGCAATTCAGCATGCTCACATGCATACCATAGATACAGGTAATGACACATTCTACTCGATTTGGCAATTGATAGGCTGATTGACTTACCTTGTGGGTGTGCCAGGATTGAGGATGGTGCTGGAAAGCTGCCTATGTCAGATGCACATAGTAAACTCCCTATACATGGTTGAGCACAGGTAGTGTCATGTTTGGCATCCCTTTTACTGTATGTGCGAGTCAGAGAGAGGTGTCATTCCCTGGGTCCCTACTGTGTCAGTGTATGTGCTATGTGTTGCCACTTTGTCAAGGCCAGGGCATACTGGGCATGCCTCCATCTGCCTACTGGGGCAGGCTCAGGTTGTTCCTCCTCTGAGTCACTCTGTGCCTGTGCAGGCCTTGGCATTGATGGGGGACTGTGTGGCCCTGCCCTGTGCTGTTCCTGCTGCAGCTGTTTCCGCAGGATTATATTGTGTAGCATGGCACATACCATAACAATTTGAGTACATGTAGGTGGTGAGTACTGCAAGGCTCCACTGGATGTGTCCAGGCACTGGAACTGTGACTTGAGCATCCCAAACACACTCTCTGTTATAAGTCTGGTCTGTGTGTGTGCCTCATTATGGTGCTCTTGTTCAGGTGTTTGTGCATTTCTGATGGGTGTCATCAGCCACGGCTCCAGTGTGTAACCAGCATCCCCCACTAGGTGACCGTAGGGGATGTCCCCATTGGCAAAGCTCTAGTACATCTGCATCAGATGTCAGATGTGGGAATCATGATAGCTTCCAGGGCAGCCAGCACAATATTAATTATAATGCCCTGGGCATCGCACACGACCTGTGAGCTGATGGAGGGAATGCCCCTGTGATTGATGTAGGTCCTTCCCTGATCACTGGCTGGTGCTTTGATGTGTATGTGCGTGCAGTCTATAGCACCCACTACCTCAGGTTATTCTGCTATTTGGTGGAAGAGACACATATTGCTGGCCAACACCTCACAGGTGTTGATGAAATATACATTCTCACTGGCATGTGCTGACATGGCATCCAAGAACTGGTGGAATACTCTGGATGCTGATGCCTGTGAGATCCCCATGGTATCCTCAGTTGAGCTTTGGGAGGTACCGGTGGCTAGTATTCCTAGGCCTACACATAACTTGGTATCCATTGGGATGAGTTCCCCTCGGTCAGTTTGGTGTGTCAGGCATGGCCAGCACAGTTCAACAATTTGCTGTAGAATATCCATGTCCACCCTATAGTGCTCCAATATCTCCAGCTCATGTAGCCCCTGGCAGGTTACCCTGGGTTTGTACACTCTTCTCCATCTCCTCACTGTGGGTTGATCGGCAGCATTCACATCCTCACCACCCTCAGCCTCTTGCACATGTTGTTGTATGATGCCTGCTGCAGCCCCTGTCATTTTGCAGTTTTGTTTGTTAAACGTTCCCTGCTTGTATACACTGGTGGTGTAGAGTATGGGAAAAACCAGAGGGGAAGGTGTCTGAATAGTTTATAGTAGTGTTCTGGGCTGGGCTGGTCTGCTGCCTGTGTAATTGGCTGATTCTGATTAATTTCACCGGCCAGCTATGCTAGTTCTTCTTGATTAACTTCCTACTACTGTTTTCCCTTCCCATTGCTTTCCTGTTTAATCC
Source organism: Protopterus annectens (assembly GCF_019279795.1). Lineage (NCBI taxonomy): Eukaryota > Metazoa > Chordata > Ceratodontiformes > Protopteridae > Protopterus > Protopterus annectens. Next base: position 840,505,324 of record NC_056735.1, read on the forward strand.
CAGGGGTGTGCTGTGCAAACACAGTGCTCAAATGTGCACAGAGCTGGTAATTCCTGGTTTACCTTTTTTTCCTTTAAAATCTGGGGCGCATCGCGCACACCCACTTAAGCAATGTAAAGAGTGCTAGGCAGACTCAGCCACACCCTCTTGCCTAGCTGTGCTAAGCTAGGATCAAACCTGAGCCACAGGGCTCCAATCCACTTACAGTATGCCTGACCCCCCCCTGTGATGTCAGCTAACTCCTATGCTTCCACCCATCTATTTCTGCTCTTATACTTTTGAGAGCTAACTAGCGTACTGGGGAAATCTGGGATTCACTATCATTCCCCTCATTTGCATAGGATTGCCTGCTAATGATTGGTACATGTCTCACACTGAGCCTCCTCCCTTAGCAACCACTACTCACTGGCCACGTTTTTTTTTCTGCCTGCCATTGACTTTAATGGCAGAATAGTGATTTTAGTTAGAATGCTTATTTTAGGTTTATTTTCTTAACCCCCCCCCCTCCACGATCCCATTTGTGGGTCGATGACCTAAGCTTAAACGGCTGAAATTGGCAAAAAAAATTAAAGGTTGATTTTTTTTATTTTCTACACTGTTTCCAATGCCAATAGCCTTATACTTGGCCATTGGCATGCTTCCTGAATGATATGCACCCATTATTTGGAACTGTCATGGCTCCGTTTTGGAATTTGTAGAAATGTACTCCGTTACTAACCAAGAACATTTCTACAGATTACACTAGTCCTGCATGGCCGGTTTCCAGCTTCCTGGATTGCAAATTATCCCCATTTGCATGGATTTCTCCTGCAAATGGGGTAATTTGCATACAGGGGCTGAGTCCGTGCAGGACTAGTGCAGGAGCGCTCGAGCATGCCCCTACAGGCTATTCCTGGATCGCACGGAAGACATATTGCATGCTAGAGCTACTGCACTAATCTTGCACTCCATGCAAGGCTTGCAGAATCCGGCGGAATACATTACAGAAAAACAAGCACAAGCAGAAACTGAGCATCTTCCAACAACAGAGCCAACAGTTTATGAACCTAATAGGAGATTCAGTGAGGCTAACAAAATGCAAGTGAAAAAAAATCATTTGACTTTTGCTTGATCCCTGGAATTCTGAGAATCTGTGATTAGCTCAGACAGCTCAAAGGGAAATGTCAAATATAACAAATGAAAAGCAAATCTGCTTTACAGTCAAATTTTCTGAAATGCATACACATTACTTGTAAATAAATTATTTGAAATACTAAAGATCTGTTTCCTAATCTTATATTTACTCTTGTTATTAATACAATAAAAATATTGACAGAGTCTGTTTTAACTTTCATTCCACTCTTATGAAAAATATTGAATTAACCAGTATTATATTCATACTATTCAGATTTTATAAATTTGTTCATTAGCTAGATTCTATAACATGTCAAAATATATTCTAACTGGGACAAGTTAAGGGTTTACTCAAGCCCTTTTCTGTTTAATCTGGACACTGGACCCTTTCTTCACTCCAGATCTTATAATGACTTTATAAATTACAAAGTATTTCAGCTCGATATATTGCATTATTAGATGCCATGAATACTACCTTCCTACACTATGACCACACATAATTTTACTGTGACAATTTCATTAGCAATATGTTTTCTTCTTTTTTTAATTATAGTGGTAATCTTAAAACTGCAATATTCAATCTTTATGATAAATATAATTGTATAAGTACTTCAAATATGTGTGTGTGTGTGTGTGTGTGTGTGTGTGTGTGTGTGTGTGTGTGTGTGTGTGTGTGTGTGTGTATATATATATATATCTTATATATATATATATATATATATATATATATATATATATATATATATATATATATATATATATATATATATATATATATATATATATATCTTACAGGTAATAAAGCTAACTTAAATTATAGCAATATCAATAAATGTTAATTCTTGGATTTGCAGGATATAGCAAGGTAGAAAACACAAACATTATTGACGATGTTGAAAATATCCGTCATTAAATTAATTATTTTCTTGTGTTGTTTCTATCAACCTTTTTGCAATATTTCAAGATAATTCACAGTGATTTCTTTAAATGCATATGGTTCTGAAAATTTCATAAAAATCCATGCCACATCATTTCTTAAACATCCCAGGAATCAAAATGTTAATGGTGTATTCTAATTATTTTCATTTGACAAGTTTTTACAAATTCCTTTTCCTTTTAAGTGTAATATTGCATGGCTGCCCAACTGGAACATGATATGGGCCACATGACTTTTACCATTTACTGCATATCTTCTGCTGCATCCCTACTCTCACTCTGTTCCTGCCACTTTGACTTAAAAACTTCAGATATAAAGCACATTGTTTGACTTCTACATTTTCAAGGTTTATTTATTGAACATGAATGATCTGAAATTAAATATTTTTGCAACCATTCATTTCAAGCCCAAATATTTTGAAAGCTGACAATATGTTAGTTGCTACGACTTCCCTCTAATTAAGCCAACTCCTCTGCTAAGGATTAGAATTATACTTATGAAATGTGTCCTTTTTATATCCTTATTAAAAGCTATATGGAGTTTTCTGTGTAGATGTATTTGTCCTAATTTATCTGCTTGGTTTGTATTTAGATTTTATGCTAGTATTCAGTTTAGTGGGTGGACAATTAGGGTGGACTGTTTGACAGGAAGATGTTTGACTGGAGGAAGTATACTGTAGGTGTGGGAAGTGAGGAAGGCATAGTGTAAGGAGATATTAATAGTCAGGTCTGGAAATGTTAGGCCTCCTTGGTGCAGTGTTTGGTAAACATCTACCCTCTTATCCCATTGTGGTTTTGAGTTTGTGCAAGTCAGTTATTGTAGTAGGGTACAGAACCTAAGGGTGTTCACTTCTTTGAAGGGCAAGTCAGTTTCCTGTTTTCATCATTTTGGTGACCAATGTGACTTGTAATTTTTTTTTGAGCTGAGCAGTGGAGACACTGCTCTGGGTTTGAGTTTGATGAAAATAAGTGAACAGTTAGAATAATGCTGCTTGCAGCCTGCATATGCAGCTTGTCATTGTCTCAAATAAGTGTTTGAGAATGCTGCTTGAAATTTTCTTGTTTGTCTATTATTTTAATTCTCTTATGTTGTAATGATGTTGAACAGTCTGGTTGCATTATCTTGATTGGTGTGGTTGTGTCATGGTGGTAGGGTTATGTGGATGAATCATATTTCTAACATAATCTGCAATAATATTTAATAAAATATTCATCTTATATTTCTTAAGCTACATCAATGACTTGTGTCTTCTACACTTGTAGTAATGTCATTAGAAGTTTGCTGCATGTTCAGCTTATAACACCAGTCATTTTATTTTTCTTGGAAAAAAAGGTGATTCCCAGTCATGCAACTGTCAAAGTGTGGATTCATCTTTGAAACTTTGCTTTGTACCATATCCATTTTAATGCTTACTGAACTCCTAAGAAAGACCTTCTTACTTCATAGATCTTCATCTAGCTAGAGCATTCCATATGCAGAAACTGCAATAATGACCTACTTCATATTTTGATATGTCCTTCTTTCTATAATTTATTGTCCTTTATCAATAATGAATTTGTACTTTTTAAGCATTGGCGTAATAATCTGTTCTGACAATAAGACATCTTAAAGATGGCTATATATAAAGCCAACAAAAAATATCTACTTTTTGATTATAACATCCACATCTTGGTAAATTTTTTTTATTACCATGCAGATAAACTCATTGCAGGATATGTATGACCAGATTACTGAGGGCAAACTTGCAGAAAAAAATGGACCAAAAAGAAGAAGAAGGAATCTCAAGGATCATTCTTCTCTTTTAAAATTCTTTTTTTGCAAGTAGGCAAGACCCCTACACATCAGCAACTTATATATACCAACTCTGTGATCACCATACCTAGGAGAAAAGGGAATACTGTGAAAATCACCATCTCAGACTATGTATATGTGAGCCCATTTTATCACCCATTCACTCTCCATATTTCAGGACTCACTCTAGTGGGTCTCAAAATTTCAAATGGTTATCCATATAAATACACTTCCATGTATACCAGTTTCTGGTTAAAAACATAGGAAAAGAGACCAATACATACTAAGGCAATTATGTATACATTATTTTTACCTCTTTTGTGAAAATGAAAGGGTGGAACATATGAAATATGCTTCTGTTTGGTCGTGAATATGCACATCTCATATTTAAAAAATGAAATCAGACATAATGAAAATCCCATGTAAATGATCATATACCATAATAAGGAAGGCATAGTTAAAATAATAATCCAGAGCTGCCGTGCAATGCATTGAATAAAGACAGAAATAGATGTTACAGTTGTGTTAAATTATTCAGTTGCAGTGCCACTCATGTAGTACATTGTTCATAGCTCTCAAAGCAAAATATGCATGACAAATCAAGTTACTCAACATGCAGGAAAATATGGAAAGATAGTGAAAAGCTCTTAATGTGGATATCTGTTGGCAGTACTAAAGAAATAGTTGTTTTATGAAACAGCCCTATAGCAGAAGCTTGTGATAATAAGGCTGACATTAGAACTTGCAGGTGGACACAAGTTAGTGAACTAAATATTATAGAATACTGTACATCATGTGTGGTGATTGCTTCACAACTGGGCAATTTGTTCATCCTTGTATTCACTTTCCTGAGTTGTACATTAGGTCAGGCAAAAAACTTCCTTGCTTTTTTCACCTGATACTTCTGCATGTAACACAGGAGAGTTTGCAAACCTTGACTTCCACTGTTCTTTTCTAATTTATGGCTTCAGCATGATGCATTGTTTTATGGTGGACATCTTAATCTATTATAACTTTCAGTGATTGTGCTTGTTCTGAAAGTACAATAGAAATCAATGAGAAAGTAATTAGGCTTTCAGTTCTCTGATTTATTCCAGACACCCCACATTCCCTTCATATTGTTGTAGTTCATTTATTCTTTCTGATCTTTTGTCTGTTTCTTTCATAGTTAGGTTGCCTACATTGGTTATTTTCTCTTTTACTTTCTCTCTTTATCCTTCAACGATGGCACTGCACTGTCTGATTTGTCATTTAGTCAGGTACATTGCATTTGTCTTCTCTAATTGTGTTTCTTCTCGATTTTGCAAAATTAGTGTTAATAAAATGAAATGAATTCCAAGATATTCTTAATATATTGAACTATGAAAAAATATTTATCCTAGCTATAATTTATAACAGCTTTTCAAGTGAAAATCCATGTCATATATTCAAAGCTGTCAATCCAGTTAGTGAGCTAAGTATATATATATATATATATATATATATATATATATATATATATATATATATATATATATGGGTCCCCTTCACAAAGTTGAACATTCAGAAACTTGAAATGCATATGGCCAAAGCCATATGCTCGAGTTTCTGAAGCTCGACTTCATGAAAGGGAGCTAAAAAACAGAAAAACATAACACAACAAAGTGTTTCTGCAGGGGGGCAAGTCCCCCTCCACCCTCCCACACCCCCGCTACTTATTTATTCCAACTCCGAGATCGCACTACAGAGCAGAAAGGGAAATCTCTCGTTCTGCACTGTATGCCATTCCCCATTCACAGAGTCGAGCTTCTACAATTTCGAGCATATGGTCTCAACCATATGACTTTCGAGATTGTGGCTGTTCGACTTTGTGAAGGGGAACCATATATATATATATATATATATATATATATATATATATATATATATATATATACATATATATATATATATTATTTCTCAATCAATTATATATTACGTATTTGTTTAGCAGACAGGTGAGCTGGTCAACAGATGCTTTTCAGACATGTTCTGGGCCTACTACAGTGCACATGCAGAACAGAATATAAAGAGAGTTTTGGTTATTATATAAGTTACAGTTTTATAGTTTCAAAGATAAATAAAATGGTAAGTAATCAGGTAATGGGGGTTCTAAATGGAATCTGATTTATGCAAACAGTTAATGGGACATTTAATTTATTTTTTAACTATTTGTTTTAACAGACAGGTGGGCTAGTCAATAGTCTGTTTTATTTATTTATTTATTTATTTATTTATTTATTTATTTATTTATTTTAAACTATCTTTTTAGCAGGCAGGTTGGCTGGTCTGCAGATTTTTTAGACACAAGCTAAACTCACTGTGGGGCACTTACAGAACAATTATTTATGCAGGTTTACATAATACAATTTAAATTCAGAGTTATTTTAACTGTTCTTTGTAACTAGAGAGAGAAAAAAGAATCAAGGAGTCTAAAAATGTAGAAAAGTTACTGGTTGACATTATCTGGATATCACAGAATAAAAACAATATGGCATTTTGATATTATCAGGATATTTCATTTATTCACATATTTATTTATCTTTGAGTGCTGTGAACATCTGACTGGGCAAATAATCTAATTAGTAGAGGTTTGGGAGAAGATGTCCATGTTGCATGCGATTAGCATGAGATTTGTTTATCGTCCTTTACCATGAAAGTCTGACTGGTCAAAACCCCATTACAGCAGAGGCCTGAGGAAAAGGACATTTTAGTCCCACAGATCTCATTTTGTTGCAGTACTAAAATTGCACTTAGAATTTGGAATAATGTATCACACATGCCATTCAAATGCCTAGTACAATAAATATGGATAAAGTCTAAAATAATGAGGTGGGACAAAGGCCCAAAAATAGGGACACATTTTAAATATTGCCATTATAAACTTAGAAAGTTGCTAGAATAACAAAACTTGTGCTAGCATCATTTTCTGAAGGATATAAAATCTGAAACTCAAATATATGTCCAGAATTTAGTGACTTCATTCCTCAGTGGTTTGCAAGAAAACACAAATTTTACAAGGAACAGACCAGAAATATGAGGCAAAAATCTGGATATTGAGGCATCTCTTAAAACAGTTAAGGATGTTAGCAATGACATTTCACCTTGCCAAATGAAACGTAATTAAATCAGTACTGTCAGAACTTGTCATAAAATGATTAGGACTTCTGTTATGGGGTCACATACTACTTGGTGTTTATTTATATTTAAAATGACAGTTGATAACTTGTAAAGTAACTGTTAATTTTAATATATATATATATATATATATATATATATATATATATATATATATATATATATATATATATATATTGTTCATTATCAGTGTGGACTGTAGTGTGGCAATACTATGTAATATATATTTTATAGGCAGGGCACACTAGTAACCTCTGTTTATCACTTATTCATGCTTCATGCAGTGCATTGCTTTAAATGGGTTGTAAATGCTTTAAGAGCATGTAGAAAGGTTCAGCAAAAGTAAATAATTCCCCCTACAATTTGAGTAATACTCCCATATCCTCATTGATTAGGCAAGTCTGCCTTATGGATGTAACCAGTTCTGATCCCTTTTTCTCTTTGGCTCACTGGAAAGTAGACTGCTTTTATGAAATTAAATGATACCCATAAATGAATCATTAATAAAACACAAACGTGACTGTCCACATGTTATTTTAATTGAATAAAATTGTCCTTATCATTGACTCATAAAAACACTATGTCTAGGCAGACGAAAAAAAATATATATATATATATATATATATATATATATATATATATATATATATATATATATATATATATATATATATATACATATCATTAAGACTGTATGCAGTTTTGGGAAGAGTTTAGCACTTGATGAAAATTATTTTGGCATGATCAGTATATATGCTATACTTTGATTCTTCACCCTTTTTACAGCTCTCTTTTATGGCTTTCATTAATAACAAATGATCCTTTGTTCCATATGGCTTCATTTATTACCTTTTTTTCTATTGGTATAATTGATTTTTTTTCTGGATGACTATAAGCCTGTTTGCATCATTTCTAGTATATAACTTGTACATTGTCAGAAGGCAAGTTATTGGTCTATAGTTCTTGGGATGGCTTGCAGGCTGAGTGTTAAACAGGATATTTGTTTATCCCGCTGTTAACAATGCTTTGATTGTTCAGGATGCACATATAAATAATTCTTGTTTAGCCTAAATCGTTTTGTAAAGATGTTAATGCCTTTAGTGTAGTTAAGCACCAGTTAGCGGATATGCTTAATTATGTTGCGATTTCTTTGGCTGTTACTTTGACTCATTTTTATATCCTCTTCATTAGATCTCCTTTCTTTTTCATTTCATTCTTCTATCCATTTGGCAACTGTGTTGTGTTCAACAGAATCTTCATAAACACTTCTAAAGAATGTGTCTATTTTTTCTGTGTTTCTATTGTTTTTGCTCTGTGTTCCAATTCCCTTTAAACCTTTTTTGGTCATCAATGAATTGCTTATTTAGTACCTATGCTTTATATTTATCTGCATACTTTCTGAGATTTTCTGCTTGAACTGATATTTTTAGTTTATTATTATGAATAGTGTATATTAATCCTGCTTAGCTTTAGTTCTGTGTGTTGCTTTTACCACAGCTATCTTTTCTGACTATGACTATCAGTTCCCTTTTCAATAGTCTTCTAACAGTGATCCTTACATATCCTAATTGCTTAGTGTTGTCAGTCAGGCTGTCCCCAGAGAATAATTTAACAACTCCAATAGTCAAAACATATTTTCTTTCTTCTATCTGGCAAGATGATCTGCTGATAACCATTTCCTTGAAATCTACCGATGCAATGAGTACAAGCAAAACATGTAAAGCAAATGTTAATAAGATCACCAGTCACAGTCACTCAAGTCAAGACTTATATCAACCTCTAAGTACTAAGTTTGGATTTATAAAATATTTTTGATACTGATCAAATTACCAGCAAGGATAACATCTGCTTTTGCTTCTAAACATATTGTTGGCATTTTGATTGTTTGCTGCGTATGTGTATAGATGATCTTACCTTGTTTCAGCGTTAACTCACAGTAACTCTTTTTTATGTAATAGCTATCCTTTTTCAGTAGAGACACTTTCTAACACTAGAGATACTCTGCTTTTTTTTCTGTTGTTACTGTTATTGACGCTGTTATTACTACAATTTGTACTACTACTACTTTTGCCTGGGCTATCCATTCTCTGTCCATGACTCATTATCAGTAATCATCTCCTTCCCAATTAATGTTACACTGCAGTGGTCCACTTGTTTATTCAGCAGTACATACATTGATGTTATAGGACACAAACGAATCACAAATACAGTGAAGCCTAGTTTTCTTATTCCAGTCATTACATTTAACTACATGCAAATGTTCTGTCAGCATTATTTCAATTAACTTTGGCACTTTAATTTTAATTTAATTCTAATGTTCTTGCCAAGACAATTAATAAGGGAGAATGGCTCACCCAAGTGCTACACACATATATATGCACCCACTAATTTTCTATGTACAACCATATGGTATGGACTTTTGCTGTTTCTCTATCCAACCCAAATTCCTGCTCACTCCCTATTTCGTTCATTTCATATATTCTAGGCAATAACATTAACGACTTCTCAAAAACATTGACAGTTCGGTTTTGTTGTATTATCATATTTTCTTTAATCATGACAGCCAGAAGAAAATGTATACATAAACTGCTAACAATTCTCGCATCATACACAATTTGATTTGAGCTGTACACAGTTCAGCACATCTTTGTTTTTTTCATTTTTTGTATTTAAAATATCATACAACTACTAATAAGATGTAAACTCATATATTAATCTGAACCTTAGAGATATGAACAATTTCCTGAACATGATGTCATGTTCCTTGCATTATTTATGTTTAGTCAAAATTCCAAAATTACATAATAAACGACAATCAGGAAGATGTATTACATTATTAGAAACAACAGTACAGAAGTATTTTACTTAATTAAATTTCCTTTCATTAGTGACTTATTCAATTATCCCAGCAGAAAGCATATTGACACATAGGCTATTTTAAATAAAACCATCTCAGCCCAAGTAAAAGTTAGGAATGCTTTATATTCTTAATCCCACATCTGTTGCATTGAATAACTACCTGCCCTGCTTGATTCTGTATGGCAACATATAGGTTGTCTTTTGACTGAATTGCCTTAATGAACACTTCACTTTTGGTGTCTCTTGGAGAAACACCTTTTATTTAAGTTTACAGAAGATTCTTCAGATGCTTTTAAAAAGTCCTGATCATTATCAGTAAGCCTGATTTTAACTCACTGTCCTTTCTGAATAATGGTGTTAATGTCAGTAGCATTCATACTTTTGAAACTGAGGTAGCAATAAGAGGCATTGAGCTTTCTAATTACACATTTAAGAAACTCATCTATTCTAGATCTTTATAAATCACTAAATATATAAAAAATAAATTGTAGAACTTTTGTAGAATAGCTTAAGAATGAAACAGCTGTTTAGTTAGTCTAAAAATATTTATTAATCATTCCCTTTATCCAATTTGAAGAAGACATTCTCCGTGGATTCTGCAAGCCCTGCATGGTGTGCAGGATTAGTGCAGGAGGTCCTGCAGGCAATATGTCTGCCATGCGATCCAGGAATAACCTGTAGGGGAATGCACGAGCGCTCCTGCAGGAGTCCTGCATAGACTCAGCCCCTGCATGCAAATTACCTCCTTTGCAGGAGAAATCCATGCAAATTAGGTAAATTTGCCGGCCATGCAGGACTAGTGTAATCTGTAGAAATGTACTCCTCCAGTAATGGAGTACATTTCTGAAAATTACAAAACTGAGCCATGACAGCTCCAAATAAAGGGTGGATATCATGTATAAAGTATGCCAATGGCCAACTATAAGGCCATTGAAATGGAAAACACTTGCAAAAAAAAAAATCAACTTTTATTTTTTTTTAGCCAATCTCGGCTGTTTAAGCGTAGGGCAGCGGCACGCAAATGGGATCGGGGAGAAATAAGAAAAAATACCTTAAATAAGCATTCTAATCAAAATCACTATTCTGCCATTATACTCAATGGCAGGCAGAATACAACATGGCCAGTGAATAGTGGTTGCTAATGGGAGAGACTCAGTGGGGACATGTACTATGCATTAGCAGGCAATCCTATGCAAATGAGGGAAATGATAGTGAATCCAAGATTTCCCCTACATGCTAGGCAGCTCCCAACAGAGTAAGAGCAGGGATAGCTTGGTGCAAGCCTATGAATTAGCTGACATCATAGGGGTGTGTGTCAAGCATACTGTAAGTGTACTGGAGCCCTATGGCTCGGGTTTGCTCCTAGCTTAGCACAGCTAAGACGGGTGTGTGTCTGAGGCTGCCTAGCACTCTTTACATTGCCTAAGCAGGTATGCACACCATGCACCGGGTTTTAAAGGAAAACAAAAAAAGTAAACCAGGAAATAGCAGCTCTGTGCACATTTAAGCACTGTGTTTGCACAGCATGCCCCCAGGCTTAAACAGGAAGGAAATAGGAAGGGAAAACAGTAGTAGGAAGGTAATCTAGGAGAACTAGCATAGCTGGCAGGTGAAATGTATCAGAATCAGGCAATTACACAGGCAGCAGACCAGCCCAGCCCAGAACAGTACTATAAACATGCAAACACCTTTCATTCTGTTTTTCCCATACTCTACACCACTGGTGTATACAAGCAGGGAAGTTGTAACAGACAAAACAACAAAATTATAGGGGCTGCAATAGCTATCATACAACAACATGTGGAAGAGGCTGAGGGTGGTGAGGATGTGAATGATGTCGACCAACCCACAGTGAGGAGAGAGAGAAGAGTGTACAGACCCTGGTTAACCTACCAGGGGCTACATGAATTGGAGAGAGTGGAGCACTATAGGGTGGACAGGGAACTCTTACAGCAAATTGTTGAGCTGTGCCAGCCACGCCTGACACACAGAACTTATAGAGGGGAACTCATCCCAGTGGATACCAAGGTATGTGTAGGCCTAAGAACACTAGCTACAGGTACCTTCCAAAGGCCAACAGGGGATATGATGGGGATCTCACAGGCATCAGCATCCAGGGTACTCCACCAGTTCCTGGATGTCATGTCAGCACATGCCGGTGAGCACGTATATTTCCCCAACACCAGTGAGGCATTGGCGAGCAATATGCAACTGTTCCACCAAATAGCAGAATACCCTGAGGTAGTGGGTGCTATAGACTGCACGCACATATGCATCAATGCACAACCTGGTGAGTGGGGTAGGGTCTACATCAACCGCAAGGGCTTCCCCTCCATCAATTGCTAAGATGTGTGTGATGCCCATGGCATAATATTGAATGTGTGTGCTGGCTGGCCTGGAAGCTATCATGATTCCCACATCTGGCATCTAACGCAGCTGTACCAGAGATTTGTCAAAGGGGACATTTATTATGGCCACCTAGTGGGTGATGCTGGTTATGCACTGGAGCTGTGACTGATGACACCCATCAGAAATGCACACACACCCAAACAAGAACTCCATAATGAGGTACATGCACAGACAATAATTATAATAGAGCATGTGTTTGGAATGCTCAAGTCACGGTTCTGGTACCTGGACACATCTGGTGGAGCCTTGCAGTACTCACTAGCTACATGTACCCAAATTGTCATCATATGTGCCATACTACACAATATGATCCTGCAGAAACAGCTGCAGCAGGAACAGCATGGGGCAGGGCCACACAGCCCCCCATCATTGCCAAGGCCTGCACAGGCACAGAGTGACTCAGAGGAGGAACAACCTGAGCCTGCCCCAGTAAGCAGAAGGAGGTGTGCCCAGTATGCCCTGGCCTTGACAAAGAGGCACATACACTGATACAGTAGGGACCCAGGGAATGACACCTCTCTCTCTGCCTCACACATACAGTAGAAGGGATGCCAAACATGACACTACCTGTGCTCAACCATGTGTAGGGAGTGTACTATGTGCATCCGACATAGGCAGCTCTGCATCATCACCCTCAATACTTGGACACCCACAAGGTAAGTCACTCAAGCTACCAACTGCCGAATGGAGTAGAATGTGTTGTTACCTGTATCTATGATATGGATGTGAGTATGCAAGGGAATTGAGTGGCTGAATGGAATGCCAGCAGATAGTAGACACCTACAGTGGCACCATGAGATCTATAACAAATACTGGTGTCACCATAGTAGCCAGTACTACATAGGGCGACAAAATCCCACTGCAGGAAATGTGCTGGGCCACATGTGTGTCCATATGACTCACACATGCCAGTCAGGGAGGTTCACATACCCAACAACAGTCTCAGCCAGCAGGAGAGGTGTAGACAAACACAGACAGAGGCTGTGCTATGGCCTCTGAATGATGCCTATGGGTAACCCCCCAGGCCTACACAGACAGACTACAGCAGGTCAGACAGTGGGATATTAGTTCTGAAGGGTAGGAAGTCAGAAACTAATATGTAGGTCAATCAAAGCTAAGACCTGTAGTACACTTATATGCCTCTAATCAGCATGATAGGTTAGAATACAGAATGAAATGGAGTACCTGACATGCCAGTACAGTCATACCAAATGTGTACAAGTGTCAGGTGTGACCCCTATCCTATGTAGAAATGTAGAAACAGTCAGGTGTGCCCCCCCAGTCCTGTGTAGAAATGTAGTAACAGTCAGGTATGCCCCCCCAATCCTGTAAAGAAATGTAGAAATTGTCAGGCGTGCCCCCCAATCCTGAGTAGAAACATAGAAACAGTCAGGTGTGTCCCCCCTATCCTGTGAAGAAATGTAGAAATAGTCAGGTGTGCCCCCCCAATCCTGTGTAGAAATGTAGAAACATACAGGTGTACCCCTCCCCCAATCCTGCGTAGAAATGTAGTAACAGTGAGGTGTGTCCCCCTCCCCCAATCCTGTGTAGGAATGTAGAAACAGTCAGGTGTGCTCCCCCAAACCTATTTAGAAAAGTAGTAACGGTCTTGTGTGACCCCCCCAATCAAATGTACACACGTCGTAAGAGTCAGGTATGCCCCCCCCACAACCCTATGTTGAAATGTAGTAACATGTATGTGTAAGTATAATAACAGTAGAGCACAGATACCCAGAGGTGGCCAAGGTAGTAGGATAGGTTGTAGCACTTGCACAATATGCAGGTAGGGTTCCTATGAATACAACAAAAATGCATTATGTCGAATGCGTTTTCGTCAACACATGTAGAGCGAACAGGGAAAACAGCGAAGCAGCTGTTCAGCGAATTCTTTCCCTGGGAAAGAAGTCACTTGACCGCTTTGTTGTTTTGCCGTGTTCTGAAGTGTAGTGGGGCCCTTTGTCCGGTATAGCTCCCGAGCATGATTGTGCTGCAGTTACTGACTTTAGGGTTAGGGTGCGGGTTAAGGTAAGTGCATATGTATGAAAGTGTTTACTGTTTTATATTTTGTGTTAAATGTATGGTTAAGTTACGTGTGTATGTGTTTTCAGTTGTTTACTTTTATTTTTGGGGGGTAGAATTAGGGTTAAGGTAAGTGTGTATGTGTTTGGAGCTGTTTATGTAAATGTGCGAGAGTTACTGACCTTAGGGTTAGAGAGCGGGTTAAGGTAAGTGCATATGGTTTAAAATGTTTACTGTTTTTTTTTCCATTAAATGTATATTTGGGTTATGTGCATATGTGTATTTAGTTGTTTACTGGTTTTTAGGGGGGTATAATTAGGATTGGGTATGTGTGTATGTGTTTGGAAGTGTGCAATGTGTTTTTTTTTTTTGTGGCGGTTGGAACAGTGATTTCTTTCCTTAGGAAAGAAATCGCTGTTCTTTGGCTTCGACATTTCCAGCTTTCGCTGAAAATGTGTCGATGTAACATTGTTCACTGTTTAAGCATTCGATGTTGCAATATAGACCCCTTACTGCTAGCATATGTTATACTGGTGGGAATTGTCTTTGGCACTGTAGTTGGGAGGACTTGTCCCTGTCATTAGCAGTAGTGGGCAATGGCCACCAAGTCTTACCTCAACATGCATACATACTGACCACTCTCACACAATATGAAACACACACCAACCCAACACACACATACCTGCATGGGTCTATATTGCAACAGCGAACGATGTCACATTGACACATTTTCAGTGTGTGTGTGTGTGTGTGTGTGTGTGTGTGTGTGTGTGTGTGTGTGTGTGTGTATACCTGTCTGTGTAGAGAGCAATACATTTTAGGTTAGTTACACTCACTTCAATTCAAATGCCCTACTTTGGCAAGGCTGCATATGTCATTCACTGTGAAATACACCTTTGAGAAAGGTGTAACCCAGTAATCTCTGTGGTGCATCTTATAACTGCATACTGCTGTAGTGTGGTAAACTTGTTAGATAGGAGTTCTAATCCCTGACAAAGCAACTGTGTGTGTGTGTCCTTGTCTATGGAGAGAGCAATGCTTTTTAGGCTAGTCACACTCACTACAATTTGAATGCCCTTCTTTGGCAAGGCTGCTGATGTCATTCACTGCGAAATACACCTTTGGGAAAAGTGTAGCCCAGTAATCTCTGTGGCACGTCACATAACTGCATACTGCTGTAATGTGATAAACTAGTTACATAGGAGTTCTAGTCTTAGACATGGCAACTGTGTATGTGTGTGTGTGTGTTTCTGTCTGTGTACAGAGCAATGCTTTTTAGGCTATTCATGCTCACTACAATTCTAATGCCCTCCTTTGGCAATCCTGCTGATGTCATTCCCTGTGAAATACACCTTTGGGGAAGGAGAACTCCAGTAATCTCCATGGCGCATCCTATAACAGCATAATGCTGTAGTGTGATCTAAAACTCTGGTCGGGGTTCTTTTCCCACACATGGCAGTTTTGGATGTATTTGTGTGTATTTCTATGTCTGTGTAGGGAACAATGCTTTTTAGGCTAGTCACATACACTACAATTCAAATGACCTACTTTGGCAATCCTCTTGATGTCATTCACTGTGAAATATGCATTTGGGGGAAAAGTACTTTAGTAATCTCTGTGGCGCATCCTGTAACGGCGTAATGTTGTAGTGTGATCTAGAACTCTGGTAGAGGTTCTATTCCCACATATGGCAGTTTTGGATGTATTTGTGTGTTTCTATGTCTGTGTAAGAAGCAATGCTTTTTAGGCTAGTCACACTCACTACAATTCAAATGCCCTACTTTGGCAAGCCTGCTGATGTCATTCTCTGTGAAATACAATTTTGGGCAAGGAGTACTCCAGTAATCTCCGTGGTGCATCCTATAACTACGTAGTGCAGTAGTGTGATAAACTAGTTAGGTTGGAGTTCTAATCCCATACATTGCAGGTGTGTGTTTCTGTGCATCTGTTTGTTGTTCGCATCCTGTGGGGAGGGGGATGTGAGTGTGTAACAACTGGACTTATTGTGGAGTGGGTTTTACAAATTTCTTATATGGTGGCCCTAGTATATGTCACAATGTCCATCATACAGTGATAACAGATGTGAAATAGCCAAGAGGCTGGGGTGCAAATCCATTACCCCTACATGTGACATCAAGACCAGACAAACAACATTAGCAACCCATGTATTACCCAGAGAACACTCTCAACCCATGTCTCATACACACACTTGCCTAGGTAACAACCACTATGTTGGTCTGCTACAGAGGGCATGGCACCCTGTACATCAGTCCAATAGGCACATACATGCAGACAGTGCACCTTCCCTATGTTCCCCACTGAACACCTGTGGTGCCATCAAATGTGACCCACAAAGGACATACCATACCTGAAACACATGCCCTGTATGGACAGATGCCACTGACACCAGGGAATACCTGTATCATGCTATCAATGAGGTGCAGGGTCAACCTACTGTCCATTAACATTTCCCACCAGATGAGGCCAGGACTGGCACATCTGATGATAACAATCTGTGTACACAACATGGGCCAGACACCCCAGGTACAGTTCCACATGTTACTGTACATGCATGTGGGAGGTGTGCACATCCCAGACACCATCCATGTCATGGACTAAGGAACACATATATGGCAAGCAATGCACAGCAATGGCCACATGCAATAGTTACCCAGGTAACTGGATGGTGAATACAATACCCACCTGTTTAGGCAAATCCAGACAGTACACCCCTGAGCCACACTGCAGACCATTGTCATGTGGCCTGATGCCAAGGTATACCCATCACCTAGCTTTGTATAGCCATCTGGCTCAGTCTACCACTACACACCCGTGAAGCAATGCACCCGTGCATGTCAGTACTGGCACCCTGTGTCTGTGCGTGTGGTGTATGATGTCTATGACCACATTCACATTCACTACAACCACTAGTGGCATACTGAAGTTTGCTGTCTGATGTCAGACACCTCCACATACCCTTTGCCCATATAACCTCCGTATAACCCCTGTGGTGCATGTGATACCTGCACAGTACTGTGTTGTGACAAACTAACTAGTGATGAGTTGTATTCCTGACCCTGCCAAGTGTGTCAATGTGTGGGGTCCCTGTGAGAGTGTGGCTGCGTTGATGCTGATGCCTGTTCATGCGGACAGGCACATGTACTACACCTACCATATAGCTAACATGTCACTGTTGCAGATGTCACTCACCATCGCATATACGTTTGGAGGGATCCTCAACATGTAACCTATGTGGCACATCCAATAACTGCCTATGCATGAGATAGCAATACATAGTCAGTCAGGGGTTTAACACTCTGTACTGGTAGGTGTGTGACACAAACATGCTTAAGTTTTACTCTCCCACTGCTCCCTGACTTATCTTTGCCTCTCTCTGCCTTTCTCACTCCCTCTCTGGTGGATGTGGAGACTTACACCTGCTTTGCTTAGGCAGCAGCATGTGTATTGTAAGTGATGCTCATGATCAGCTGATGACCTCTGCACGAATTGCAGCCCTCCACTAGCTGATTGCATGTGGAACAGCTGTGGTAACATTCCCATAGCCAATTACTTGGAAACACACTTCAATATCTAGGAACATCATGTTGGTGTTGGGCCTTTTCATTCACTGTGAGCAGGAACTACATCTATTGTTTGGCAAACAGCGTCACAGATGGATTGGGGATTTACCTCTAACAACATACACTGTGGAAACAGGCCAACGCACAGGAGGGGGATGTGCCTGACTTGACTACAGACTGTAAGTGCTGCTATACTACATTTGGAGTAATGCTGGATTAACAGGGTGTGTGTGGATATGACTGTCCTACATGTTTTAATACCTGTCATGTCAGTGCTATGTTTATGAGGAAACCCCCATCTGTAGCATCATCTGCAGACTGGGCAGTGTGTGGTGTCTTTTGTATCTTGTGTTACCCACAGAGCACCTATCTGTGAACTGCAGAAGGTAGTGTGAGGATTGCATTCAGTAGATTGTGACAGCTGTGAGAGTTACTGACTTCATATCCCTCATAGGACATATGTTGCAACAAACCCTGTTACAACAGTAAATGTATGAGTTTATCACAACAACATGCCAATATTGGCCCTGTGTTTGTGCCTCCAGCCACAACTCTGTCAACCTTTGCACATATGCCATGCAGTAAGAGGTGCATATGTGCTGTACACCATATTTATTGACATCATATCTGATAACAAGCCAGTGAGATATCAGACTGCTACATGTTATGTATAGTAGGGGTTATATTTTATGACATAACCTGGAGAATCTGTGGATGTGTTTACAGTACTGAGGTCTGTGTACTTATGGTGCTTGTCGACAGTGTGTGTATTGTTAATATGTACCTTGGCCTGTGTACAGACTTTGGTTAGATGCCATCGTTCTTAGTTCTACCTGATGTTACATGCTGCACCACTGTATGTTACCCTATCAGCTTACATGTTTGTAGAGCCAAACACACACATGTCCCATACCACAGACCGACATCGGACCACACTGTGTAGTGGCCCAGTATATGTAGGGTTAGTGTGTGAGTGGCACATATGAGGATGGTGTTGAACAGATAGTGCATATACTGTAATGTTATGCTAGCTTACCATATGTGGCTGTGGCTGTGTTCACATTGGTTGTGGTTATGTAATTTCATACAAGTGTCTGTTACTCTGTGCTGTGACATGCCTGTAGAGCCTGCTATATATGCAGGTACATGTGTATTCCTCCATAGGAAATGTAGGTCAGTGTTGAGCCAGTCTGCCTGTAGCCTGTACAGTGCTTTGTTACATGCCTAGTAGCTTAGTGTACTTACCCAGTGAGATGTCATGTCCAGATACTTACCAGATGTTCTGCGGCCGGGCCACCATAACAGTCATGCATGTCAGACAAAGCAGTGGGATGCTGTACAGAGTCACTAACTAGTGGGTAGTATGTGGCCATGGCACCTCTGTACCAGCATTTATTATGTGTCAGGACAGATAGGGGTGTGTGAATGCATAACCTATGGGGGCAAATGTATACCAGTAGTTGCGTGATATACCCATCTAAATGGCTGTTAACACATTTTCAGGCTTGGTCCACATGTCTTTCACAAAGGGGTTCTGTGAATATCTCTGGACTATCCAGAGTGTGCCAGGCTGCCCACATATATTGGCCATATCTCTGCTGTAGTTCACAGGAGCATTACTGTGCTAGCAGTGGTACTGTACTATGATGTACTTAGGATGACTGTCAGTAGCCAATGGTGCACATATTAAAAGCAGATGTGACCTCCCACATACACCATATCTGTGAAGACAATCTTTATTACAGTAGCAATAGTTTACAAATATACCTGCAATGCATACCTGACATCCCCATGCACTAAGAGGTTGGGACTATTGGGGCTGAGGTAGGGCTCCACTCCATGTTCAGGACATATGGTGAACATATATGTGTATATAATTATCCATATATCTATATAGATATAAACACATATACATATCGACATACATATATGGATATGGATATGTCCATATATATATATATATATATATATATATATATATATATATATATATATATATAAACATTCAGATATATACATATGCAGATCAATATAGGTCTACACATATACAGATAGAGATACATATACACATATATGTATGGATATCTACATATATATTGAACAGTAGTAGGTATATCAGAATAGATATGTATGGAGATATAGTTATAGATATCTACATATATACCAACATAGCTAGGCATATCTGTACACATAGGATGTGCATATATTTATAGCTATATATACATATATCTATATATACATATATGTATATATATAGATAAATATAATATATGTGTATATATATATATATATATATATATATATATATATATATATATATATATATACACGAAGAGATGTACACATGGCCATATATATGTTGCACTATACAGATGTGTATACAGACATATGCATGAGTATACATGTGCATGTACATGCAGACATATGTCGACCTATTATATGTATATAACCATATTCCTGTCATGTGTAATCCTCACGGTTGCGTATACCCTCCCACATGTTTCGCAACATATGTGACAGCTATGTGTACATTATGATAAAACAACACATGTGATGCAACAGTCATATTAATAATAAGGACTACACAACTTTGGAAGTAAAGGCAATTGTTCAATACTCCTCAATATGTGTATTGACAGCTATATTGGTAAAACAACAGCTGTCTTTACAGTGGTCATGGTGTAGTGGCTAAGTGTTGTGACGGTAGTATAGAGGGTCCTGGGTTCAAGACCTGCAAGGGCTATTCATTTTGTTACTGGGCAGAAAAAGGGCTGTCGGATAGATTGTGGTTAAGGCAGTTTTGAGCAGCTTTATGCAGGTTTGCGTAGTAACCTATGACGTGTTCAACTCTACCCCAGACATGTCACAGCCATGGTGTCACCACACTGCCATACCCCATTATAGAATATGACTGCAGACCATCCTCGTGCTGACACATGTACACCTACAACACAAATGGATAATATTATAGGGACCGCAATCAACCAGTGCTACTAATAGCTATAATGCATCATTGCTGGATGGCTATACTACCTGATATATATGCATTACACTTCACTCCTTACAACATGTTACACTGCAGTACTGTGGTACACTGTAGTACAGTCACCATGTGCATCAGCATCATATTAGCCTGTCCTGCATTGATGGTATGAATGACAGGGATGTGACACAGGTATCATCATATGCACAGGGCATCCTTGTGCTGAGACATGTACACCTACAGCACAAATGGATAACATTATAGAGACCACAATCAACCAGTGTTACTAACAGCTATAATGCATCATTGCTGGATGGCTACACTACCTGCCATATATGCATTACACTTTACTCCTTACAATATGTTACTCTGCAGTACTGTGGTACACTGTAGTACAGTCACCATGTGCATCAGAGCCATATTACCTGTCCCTGCATTAATGGTATGGATGACAGGGATGTGGCACAAGTATCATCATATGCACAGGGTGTGATGTTGGTTTGCCAGAGGCCGAGGGTGGGCCATACATTTGACACCATATGTGTGGGTGAGGGGTGTACTGTGGTTACCTGGGCATGGTGCTGTGGTGTGTGTAGGTATGAGGTTGCCCTAGGTGTGTTTGTATAGTGTGTGGGTATGCATGCACACAGATCTGCCATGTGGCTGCCTTACACAGGTGTTTAGGGACAGCTGCAGACCATACCTGGCAGGGTGTGCAGTTCACTGCCTCTGGCCATGGACACTTGAACTGTGTCTGCTAGAGGTTCCATGGACATGTCCAGGTACAGGCCTCAATGTCCTACTATCACCTGCTGATGACAATTGTCTGCTGGTACCAAGCCCCTCCTGGGACTGGCAAGGACCACGTGCATGTGGCCTGCTGTGGTGTGATGTGGACAGCACTCCCTGCACTGCTGGGGCTGATAATGCCACTACAGAAGTCCCTTGGTGTCCTAGCATGTCCACGTTGACTGCCAGCTGTTGGTGTTGCTGGCCTACGTCCACATGGCTGTCACCATACCCCCACCACACGTTCAAGCACAGACACACCATGGCCAATGAGGGCCATCATCTCACCATGCCATCTATCCATGAACTCAGTATAAGCACAGATGGCACAAGACAGTTTACGGATGTTGTCGCTTACTGATGTGAGAGCAGCACTCTGCAGCCTCTGGCACTGTCTGGTGTAATGTTCCATACATGCCTGCACCACCATGACAGCCTGAAACATGTGCCTGCTGGTATCATCTATGTCGCCTTTGCCGGGAGCATGATGTCCAGCAGCCCTACCATGAGCACCCTGGGACATCTGCCTATGTGGTGCCCTGCCGGACATCTGGCTATGCCTGCTTTGACTGGACACAGTAGGCATGGTTACCACACTTTCCTGTGCACTGCCACCAAACGCCAGCTGTCCATCCACTATGGCCATTGGTGATGGGGTATGTCTAGGCACTGAAACTGTCCGCGGGGTTGGGGTGGCTAAAATGGGGATGTCAAATTATGGTGCAGTGTTGGCCCCTGACAACCCCACCTGTGCCTCAACAGTACTATCATCATCTTCGGTGTCTGTATGGACACCAACATCAGACTGCATGCAGGAGGGACCCTGGCCCACCACGCCACCTGTGGGGGAAAACAATAAATGCACTTTAAAACCTGTAAAGTATTGCCTAACAGTACACACACACACACACACACACACACACACACACACACACACACACACACACACACACACACACACCTACCTCTGTAATACCTACCTATCCATGGCTTTACAGACAATCCCACATATATGTCCATGTGGTACCTCATCCTGCATCACACTTGTTAACATACACACATTGATACCACTCATTAACATATCAGTCCTCTAAATGCCTGCACAAGTGGCCACAACACAAGACCTGTTACTACATTACCTGCCTGACCTGTGTGTAGTGGTTTTAGATGGACTCACTGCTGTCATTCAGTATTCACCCTGTGTATGTCCGGACATCATAAGCATGGCCCCTATGTGTGTGGGCTACTATGTTCTATCCATAATACCATGCACTGGTGTGTCATGTGTCTGTAATGCTCAGTACATGCCAGATATGCTGCTCATTCAGCCTATCATGTGACAACTGCAATATTTGGATACACTCCCTGGTGTTGACTAGTACTTCCCCAATGCATCTGTAGTGCTGCATATGTGGGTTGTAGGTGACCTCTCTGCTGAATGTGATATTAAGGGTGTACCTGGTGTCTACCTTCCCTCTTGATGCCTGTTCCATGCTACAGACCATATTATACTATCAGATGTCCTGTGATTACACACATGACAAGTATTCCTGTTGTATAATGTGGCAGTCCATGTACATGTACTGCATGATCCCAGAGGGAATTACTGCTGTATGAACACCCCACAATCACACATGTGCATATATGGCCAGCCACACAAACACACACACACATGCACACAAGTTCCTACATGCATCATCCTCCCTCCACTTCACCAGTGACCCTACAGACAAACTAACTACCCACCAGGACACACACACACACACACACACACACACACACACACACACACACACACATACAGGTGAGGTTGCACAATGATAGTACACACAGTCCTCCTATTATCCCTCTGTCAACATGCATAACATATGTTACCTGACAGCATGAATTGCAGCTATAGTCAATCCATGCTAGCAACAGTACACATGTGTGTGATGTATGTGCTGTGTCACTAGGTGAAGCCTCTTCCCCTGGATACTACTGCGCCCATGAACATGGTATTTCTGTGCACCTGATCTGCACCCTGCCATGTACTGTGCACCACACCTCACAGGTTTACAGCCCATTTCTGAATGTATACTACTGTGTCGGTTATGTCAGCTTTAATGCTCAAAGCCCCTGTGTTTTCCAGCAACACATACCTGGTATGATATATGGACAGATGTCATTTGTGAATGCCTGATGTCTGATGCACAGCTCTTAACATCAGCAGACCATGTATGACCAATCCAATATTCTTACACTGACAACCATCAGAGCATACCATGGCTATAGGGGGTGTACACACCCTCATTGATATGCCGCATCCATCCATGATCTGCCATGGGACCACATCAGTGCATATCTTAGCAGTACATGAGCCTGATATGTGACATATGTCCTGTACTTTCACATGCAGTGTCTATGGAATGTGTTAGGTGTGCAGATGCTGACCATGATGCATACACACCATGTGGACATATGTGTGCACACACTTATCATGACGGTTCGTCGCACCTATTGTGTGTACTACAGCAGTCACTACTCCTGGGAGGGGTGTACCAGCGTGTGCCATCTGCACTTGCCAGTGTATGTTCTGTCTGCCCTACACATGTCCCCTATTCTGCATGATTGCAAGGTCTACTCATGTGCACATCCGTTGGTGTTCACACACTGCCATCACTATTGCTGTGGTGTAGGGTTACAGCTGCCACAGTTCCTGAACCTGACTATGTGCAGATACAGCCATTCTTAGCATCCTTAGGATCCCTGCTGCAGTGCACTGGTGTGTCATGCTGACACCCCTCCCCTCCTTCAGACTATTTGCAGATGCATGACAAGTAAGCCCTACACATGTGTCACTTTGCAGTGTCCCATACACTGAACACCACATGTTACAGCCTAGTCCCAGCCACAATGACAGGATGATAGTTATCATGCAGGCGTCTGACATACCCTTCCAGTACCCCATCATGGTCACCCCTGTGATGCCATGCATTTCACAGCAACAATACGTGCACATGTACAGCATGCATTCTGGGTAGGTGTGTTAGATGTGTGCATGGCATATACCATTGCCATTACATGTCTGGTGTATTGGCAAGCATCTACATGAACCATACTCACCAGCTACAGGCTGCTGCCTTGGTGCAATCCCGGAAAGACCTACATAAGAGAGTGAGAGATGCAAAGTACTACAGAGTGTTTGCAGTATTACAATACATCAACAGTATATTTCCATAATATTAACACATATGGACATTTGTTTATCACAACTATGCAGCAACAAAATATATCTATGACATGTCAGATATGCATGATCTACCTGTACCGATGCTGATGTATATGCAACAGTGGTCTACGGATGTGCCCTGTGGCCTTACCTGCATGCTCCTCGGCCAGTGTGTGGGTGGCACCCACCTCCACAAAGGTGTCTGGCGGTTGGTGTGTGGCCGGACGGGCAGGTGCCACAAGGCTGGCCAGGAGCTCCTCCACACGTGTCAAGGGGGAATGGATGGCATAGCCCACCCTGTGATGAGGTGATCCCCTAGACTGCAGCAGCCCTCCAACGGGCATTGTGAAGCAGGTCAGAATAATGATACCGGACCTGCTCATAACTGCGGTTGTGCAGTCCGACATCATTGACCCTGTGGACTAGGTCATTCCACAGGGCAGTCCGCTTCTGCTGATCATGGGCAGCCCAGCCAAGCAAGGTTGCATAGTGATGAATTAGTCCATCCAGCAGGATGTCATTTTCCGCTACTGAGTAGGCTGGCAGCCTTGCATGAAACATCGTGCCTGAAAGACATAAAGATGAACACAGGTGTGAGCAGGTCATGCAGCAAGGTTACCACAGTTCTTAATACACATCACTGTTATCCCCCCACCATATCAGTGAAAACAAACCATGCACACATCTCAATAAGTAAGGCTGCAGCATACCTACCAGGAGGGCAGATATTGTACTGTACCATGCTTTGTGCAATGTGTTTGTAGCCATGTTCCTTGTGTGGACACTATCATTGCTGACCTGTTACAGACTATTCACCTGCATGCCATTGTCAGGACCACAATGGTTCCATATAAGCCTGTTGTATACCTGCCATGTGTGTGCTACAAATCTGACACACTGTGTT
The DNA here is from genome assembly GCF_019279795.1 of Protopterus annectens. Classification (NCBI taxonomy): domain Eukaryota; kingdom Metazoa; phylum Chordata; order Ceratodontiformes; family Protopteridae; genus Protopterus; species Protopterus annectens. The sequence goes on from NC_056735.1 coordinate 840,531,076, forward strand.
ATTCTGGTTATCTATGCATGCAGTTGGACATGTTCTGGGATTGTGTAGACTATTACTACCAACATATGTTCTATAACAGTGGCACATTAACATGTATATGTACTATTGGCTAGCAGAACCACCTCTACTAACTCATCTGCCCATGTTACCCGGCCACATCACATGTGTGTCCCACCCGGGGGCCTCCTCATGTACTGGTCCAGCAATACCGTCAGGGAGAACCAACCCAGGGGATGTTGTCCCCCCCCGGGGGCACACACAAACATGTTCCTTGCCCCTGCGGTCAGGTCCAGGATCTGTTCCATAACGGCCTCCACAGACACATGTGGGATGTGCTACATCACTCTGAGGCACCCAGTACACATTCACAGGGCCAACATGCTCCTCCTGCTCATCCTCCAGGCCAGGCACTTTCAGGACATGGACTGCTGTTGTGAGAAGCAGTGGATGGGAGGCTTGTTCCCATTGTGTCCATATTGAGGTCCATGGGGCATCCACATCACAGACCACACACCATCCATGGTGTTTGCCCACGACATGTGTCACATACCACTCCTGTAGGCTGTCCTCTATACCTACCAACCCTGACAACCTCCACAACTCTACCTGACATACTTCCCCATATTCCCATTCCATAATTCACAGACAAGGGCAATGTGGTCCCAACAAGGGGTTCACAAGTGACATACCCGTCCATGTTGCACACACTGACAGCTGTAGACATCTGTGTGTATTGCTATGTGTGCTGTTTCCTTGCACATAGCATGCAGTATTGTGATAGTAATATAGGCGACATGTATTTACATACATATATGTTTGTGTGTGTGTTTGTATATATGCAGACATGTGCATATAGGTATATATCTATATATGTGTGTAGATATATGTGATGTATATATATGCTCATTAATATGTGTACATGTAGTTATCTGTATATCTGTGGACATACATGTATATATATATATATATATATATATATATATATATATATATATATATTTATTTTTTTTATATATATTATATATGTATACATATGTACACATATGCATACCTATATGTGGGGTACATTCATACATTCAGACATCAGGTCCACAATCTCACAACACCTTCCTGCACAGCTGCACTGTTCTGCCTTGCTACAACACAGACAGGTGTGACATATGGACACAGTTTGACATTAGGGAGGTATATGTAGGGCCAGATTGCAGATAACCCTATTACACACCTATGGCATTCCTGCATGCTACAATACAAATTAACCTGAGTATCCTGCAAGGGGTGGACTGTGGATACCATGTGTCCATCATAATGGCATTACTTCCACCACCAACTATTGGCCACGTGATATACATACTTCCCATTACACAACACACACTATGATGGCTTACATCTTATCAGTCAGTGTTGCTCTGCACGGTTGTGGGGTATGACCCACTACCCACAGGGATGGACTCTATTGTCCTTAGCAATTGTTCAGCTGAACATCATTACAACACCTGAAACCACATATAAAGAATTCCACATAATCTATCTCATTATTATGGACCAAGTACTATGGTCAATTACATACATCTATACTTCACATACCTGTTCTGGGATTGCAGTCTCTTCTAGAGTGTTTGGTATTTTTCTTTTTCTTTTCCTTATATGCACTCTTTCTCTTTCTCTCTATCTCTCTCTCTCCAGTAGATGGAATGAGCTGCTTTGCATAGATTTCAGCACGGAATTTGTAGGTGATGCACTTGATCAGGTGATGGCCTCTGCACCAGTCAGTGTCCTCACCTTGCTACCTGCATGCAGCATGCTGTGTAGTACTTCCAATTACCACTGTCATGGCAACCAACTACTATAAATCCCTACATCATGTGGGCATGGTCCCTTTACCTTTCCTGTATGATGGACATCCTTCCTGTGTGTGGGCATCAATGTTACAGACAAAAGGTAGCAATACCTCTTACAGGAGAACCTGCACACTCAGGCCAGCTACATTTTTGTAGGAGGTTCCAGAACTACAGACATAGTGTGAGTAGTGTTGTTGTATGCATTGTTTAGCACTGGTGTTACAGGGTGTGTGTGTACATACTAGTTTAACTTGGAATGCAGTCTGTCTGCACAGTTCTCAACTGTCGGTCTATCCTCTTGATGACCAGAGGTGTGCCTATTATGTTTTGTCTGTCCACCACACAGGTCTTGTGTCAGATATATCACTGGCAGTGTGTGTGTTGAGTGCTATCAGTACATGGCTACATCCATTTCTGTTTCTAACTTTATATTCCTGACTAAGGGTATGTTGTAGACTATCCTTTAACACCAGTGACCTGCTTAGTGTATGACAACAGTTTTTCACATATGGGCCTGTGCTCTAGCCTCTGTCCTCCAGCTACATACCAGGCTTTGTACATATGACATGCTGTCAGGGGTTGTTCTGTAGTGGGCTGTGAGTATGTCATGCTGCCATTCCTGCTATCAGTCCACTG